>NC_051180.1:161208906-161233906 GCF_013339695.2 Rhipicephalus sanguineus
TCGTGCGCGGTTTTGCGAAGGCAGTGGTTGTCGTGTAATGCTGGTTACGAGAACTATCAAATCTGTTCTGTTCTGTTCTGTTCTGTTCTAACTGTTTTGCTGTGGAGAGGTTGAGGTCCATATTACCTCGGCTACTCCATATCACGAAGTTATGCAGCGAAAAAAAAAAGAATAATACTAAACGGTACCTAAACATGAACAATCCGCACACTGAAATCACTTCAAATATCATACCAAGACACAGTTTGCTTGCAGCAGTTCACACTGCATAAACTGTTCACCCGCGCACCTTCCTTTTCTACTATCAGTATATGCACTAACACCTTTCATATAAATCAATCCCTGGCTGTCTATCACAGACGCTTATCCAGTCCGGCCTCCACTAAAAAATCTGTCAGGAAGATGTTCGCCTTTTTCTGAAGATGCATCTCAGGCCATGGTCCAAGTAATTTCTTTAATGTGAGGGGCCGTCTGTCCAAACTTGCTAATTTTTTCTTTATTTTTCTCTTTCATTCGCGTATTTAACGCACTCCAAAAGAATATGGCGAACATTTTCTTCTGCTTGACCACAATGGCATTCCGGGGAGTTGGATCGATGTATCTTGTGCAGGAAGCTGTTTGTGTAGGCTACTTCCAATCGAAGTCTGTGTATTAAAGTCTCTAAGTGTCGTGGGAGATCTGTCGCTATGAAAAATTTTCTGTGTGGATCAACTTCATAAAGTACTGATTCCTTTGATTTAGGGCTATCAAACCACTTCTCCATCGAACAATGGTTAGCTCCTTGCGTTATAAAATGTCGAATATCCGCCCCCAGACACAGGGATTGCACAATCCCGTCCTTTGTTCAATGCTTTCTTCGCGAGGCTGTCAGCCTCTTCATTTCCCTTTATTCCAATGTGACTGGGTATCCATTGGAATACGATGTTGTGACCCTTCGCTGAGGCATATTCCACCGTTTCTGCAATACATTGTGCTATTTCACCATTTTTGTAAAGTGATCTCGCATTTCTGATTAGCTGAAGGGCAGGTTTGCTATCCGTACATATCACCCACTTTCGTGGCTCAGAATTCTCGCAGATAAGCTTAACTGCTTCAAAGATAGCCACCAATTCTGCTGTCGTCGATGAAGATTTGTGCGATAATTTGTACATTCTCTTTTCCTGTATTTCGGGTATAAGAACCGCACAGGCTGACGCTTCTTCAGTGCATGATCCATCTGTATATATCTTCGTTTTGTCATTATGCGTTATATGAAAATGATGAAGTACCATCTGTGCGGCTACTAGGGGCGCCATGTCTGCTTTCTTCCGTATGCCATCTATTTCATAGATAACGTTAAGAGGCGGCAGCGTCCAAGGTGGTTTTGAAGGTTTCCATCGTTTAAATCCTGGTACTACTGCTTGAAATGATGATACACTATCCTGTAGTCTCGTTGCCGTCCTTTGTGTTAGTGCACCAGATAAAGGATGACTTTCATGTTGCGTGAAAATTCTAAATAAATTTCGACATGTTTCTTTAGCTCGGAGTACTGCCAAAGGTGGTTGTCGAGCCTCTGCATACACTAAAGCACTGGAAGTTGACCGTGGCAGCCCCAGACATACCCTCAAGCTCCTTGCCAATAACAAGTGGAGTCTCCTTTCGGTGGAGGCTGGAAGTCCGTGCAGCAGCGGCAGTGAGTAACTTACGATGGGGCGTATCCACGCAACATGTAGGGCTAATAACGACTCTGTATTACCGCCCCATTTTGCCCCGCAGAGATGCCGGAGGATTCGAATGGCCTGATTCACTTTTTGTTCAAGGGACTGGACATGAGGCGACCATGTTAGTCTCCGGTCTAAAATCACTCCCAAGAATCTATGAGTTTTTACCATTTGGATAGGCTGGTTTTTCAAGATAATCTGGAAATCTCCAGGTCTTTTCAATGTAAACGGTAGTATGGCTGTTTTAGCCAAACTCAGTGCCATACCTCTTTTTCTTAGAAAACGGTCTACATAATCCAATCCTTCTTGTAAAGTTTGTTGGACATCCAAAAACGATGGACCAGACGTCCATATACTTATATCATCAGCATATACTGAACATCTGATGTTAGGTGGAAGATTATACGGGAGCTGCGCCATGACTGCATTGAAGAGAGTAGGGCTTAGCACGCTGCCCTGTGGCACTCCTTGGTTGACGACATGTTCTGACGTTGGGCCCTCCTGTGTAATTACAAAAATTTGCCAGTGCCTCAGGGTTAGCGGTCGGCCAGAGCCCTCCGCTAGAACATGGTGGCCAACCACCTTGTCGGTGAATCAGTACTTCTGCAACACGCACAAAAGACGATGAATACAAACAGATGAGTGGGGGCAGGTCATTATCTAACGCTCTTGAAGCCAGGCTGTTTAGCAGGGCCAGCTTGTCATATTTAAGCAAGCCCTCTTACCTAACCTCCGCTTCCAGATGAAATACAGACAGGCTACCTCGGCCTTCTATTCAGAGGCCACTACATTGTTTCACCATTCGGCGCCGTACAACATTGCAACTGATAAATACATCCAACACCTCACACTTAATCTACCAATGCATGGTACAGCGAAGCTAGTCACACAGAATGCAGCACTTCACCATTATATAAACTTCTGCCATAAGAGTGCTTTCGCCGCTGAGCGTAGCAACTGATAAGAAAATTCTGCTCTCCACATACGCTTATTCTACTCATCCATTGCATAGCAAAAGTACGGTTCTACAGAATGCAGCACTTCGCTTGTAATACTTTTCTAACATGACATTTTTTTCGCTATACCACATGGCAACTCATAAATAAATTCCACTCCTCGTGCAATCTTACTCTTTCTATTCATTGCATAACGAAAGTACAGCTCAATAGAATACAATGCGTCACTTCTGTATACCTTTTATGCCACAACATTACGTTCGCTATACAGTGTTTGCGCCGATAAGAAAATCTTACTCCTCGCACACGCCTATGAAACTTATCCATTGCATAGGGAAGGTACATCTCGGTAGCAAACAACTCTTCACTTCCGTGTGCTTTTTATGCCATAACGTAGCGTTCGGCATACACGGTTGCAAACGATAAGAAAATCTTATTCCTCACATAAGCTTCCTCTATTTATACGAAGTATCTCAAGGAAGCACCACGCATAATATCTATGTATATTTGCTGCCGTAACATTGCGCTCGCTCTGCAGAGTTGATAAAGAAAAGGCAGTCGTACTCCTCCCATACGCTTATTCAACTTATCTATTGCATAGCAAACGTACGTCTCAAGAGAATACAGCACTTCACTTCTATACACTTTTCGGTCATAGTGCCACGCCCACTTCTTGTCTTGTTTTGATGTATTCGGGTTTGACCGTGCAGGGACGGTTATCAACGCTCGACGCTGTCCGCGAAGCATTGTTCGAGAAGCTTCACGTCTATAGTAGATCGTTCTGTTAAGATTGCGCCCCGCACGCGAACGTTCCAGCTTTGTCTAGAGATAACGCCGCCACCAGCGATATTGCTGGAAAGTTCGATACCGCCCGTATAAAAGCCGACGCGATTGACCGCTTGTCAGTTGATCGACGGACGACGCCCTGTTCGCCGCTATATTTGTACAGCGTGTATTGCTGTAGTCCTAGTTCTCATTTTCCGGCCACAAGTTCGGCCAAATAAACAGTTTCATCCTGCAAACGCCGACTGCTGTCTTCATCGACGTCACGACCACGTGACATCTGGTGGAGGTGCTGCTTCGCTCATGTTCCGGTCGCCTCCGTCAGGCCGTGAACCCAGTCCGGGCCGCAACGAAGACATCGACGCCTACCCCGAACAGCGAGCAAGCCGCAGGACACAAGGACTACCTCCAGAATACCAGCCTTTACCCGACAAGACCAGGAAGACCCCGACCATGACCAACACAACAGCGACAATGACAGCAACCATGCCGCTTGCACCCGTGCTGCTACAGCGCCCAAAGGAACCACCGACCTTTCACGGATCATCTGCTGAAGACCCGGAAAGTTGGCTGGAGAAGTACGACCGCGTCGCCATTTTTAACGAATGGACCGATGAAGACAAGTTAAGACACGTCTACTTCGCCTTGGAGGACTCTGCCCGAACTTGGTTCGAGAACCAAGAGCGAAGCCTCACGACGTGGGACATTTTTCGCACAAGATTCCTTGCCACATTCACGAGTGTCGTCCGCAAGGAGAGGGCCGAAGCTCTGCTGGAAACCCGTGTGCAGCTTCCAAACGAGAACGTGGTGCTGTACGCGGAAGAGATGAGCAGACTGTTCCGACACGCCGACCCAGCCATGCCCGAGGACAAGAAAGTCCGCTTGCTCATGCGAGGGATAAAGCAAGAGCTCTTCGCTGGGCTAATGCGGAACCCACCGTCGACAGTCCAAGAGTTCGTCTCAGAGGCGACGACGATTGAGAAGACGTTGGAAATGCGCAACCGGCAGTATAATCGCCGATCGATTCAAGACAACCCAGTTGTTCATGCTGTCGGCTCCGACGACCTGCGCGAAACGATCCGAGCGATCGTGCGGGAAGAACTACGCAAGCTCTTACCCTCACCACAGCCTGAAGTTGCGTCGATCGCTGACATCGTCCGAGAGGAAATCCAGCAGTCTCTGGGCACCCCCGAGTCAGCGCAGCCGCAGCTGCAAGCAGTGACCTATGCTGCTGCAGCCCGACGCAACGCCCCCCCTCCTCGCCCAAGTCAAGACGCCGCGCCGCCTCAACAGTTCCGCCGCCAGGCACCACCGCCGCCGCCACCGACGTCACACCGCCCGCCAGCCGGCCAACGATACACGCCGAGGAAGACCGACGTTTGGCGCGCCCCCGACCACCGCCCACTCTGTTACCATTGCGGAGAAGCTGGCCACACTTACCGCCGCTGCCAGTACCGACAGATGGGACTGCGTGGATTCGCCATCGACGCGCCGCGTCCACAGCGAGGGGAAAGACCACGTGACATCGCCGACTACCTCGCGGGAACGCAATGGACGCCCCGACAACCTTCCCGTTCGCCGTCGCCAGGCCGCTACGTCTCTCCCCAACGCCGACCATACACTGGCCCAACTGGGGGCCGGTCACCTAGCCCGTATCCGGAAAACTAAGGGCAGCAACCGATGGAGGTGCGGTTGCTGTACGACGAAATACCGAAGATCCTCCGCCGCCGACGACAACGCCGCAACGACATCTAAAGAACACGCCGCAAGCCGAACGAAGCCCTGACGTCGAAACTTCACGGCCCGAAGAAGACCTGACGACACAACGACGAAGCAGCGGGACAAACCGACGTAGCCGTGATCCGACGCCGCGACCAAATCGAAACGGTAGGCGACGAACGAGTGACCTCGACGTTCTCATCGACGGCCACAACGTCACCGCTCTCGTCGATACTGGAGCCGACTATTCCGTCATCAGTGGGCCGTTCGCGACGAAGCTGAAGAAAGTCAAGACCGCCTGGGAAGGCCCCGAAATCCGCACAGCGGGAGGTCACCTAGTAACGCCGGCAGGAATCTGCACAGCGAGGGTCTCCATCAACAACCGGATTTATCCCGCAAGCTTTGTAGTCCTTCAGCATTGCTCCCGAGATGTCATCCTTGGTATGGACTTGTTAGGCCTTCATGGTGCAGTCATCGACCTCAGATCGAAGTCGATAACACTATCTACAGAAAAAGCATTACCGCGGTACACGCCGCCAGGGAAGCATGCCTTGAATGTGCTGGAAGACCAAGTCACCATTCCCCTCGCTCCAGCGTCATCATTTCCGTCGGCTCTCAGAAAGTAGCAGACCTGGAAGGCGTCATTGAAGGCGACCAGCACCAGTTGATTAACCGCGAGATTTGCGTCGCAAGAGGAATAGCAGAGTTGCGGGGAGGCAAAGCAACAGTGATGCTCACAAATTTTAGCAACGAGTATAAGCACGTAAACAAAGGCACGACAGTCGCCTACATCGAAGAAATCACGGCTACGTCGATGGCTTTCACCATCGCCGATTCTTCCGAGCCAACACCGACGAACCAAGCTTCTCAACCAGTTTTCGACGTTAATCCTAGCCTTCCGAAGCATAAACAAGAACAGCTCAAAACCCTGCTTACAGGGACTGCTTTTCGTCATCGTCAAGAATCCGCCAGACCCCAGTCGCAAAACATCGCATCATAACAGAGGAAAATGCCAGGCCACTCCGGCAGAGCCCGTACAGAGTTTCAACGCGAGAACGCGAATCCATAAAGAAACAAGTCGACGAAATGCTACGCGACGACATCATCCAGCCGTCGAAGAGTCCATGGGCGTCACCCGTGGTGTTAGTGAAGAAGAAAGACGGAACCCTACGCTTCTGCGTCGATTATCGCCGCCTGAACAAAATCACGAAGAAGGACGTCTACCCTCTCCCACGGATAGACGACACCCTGGATCGACTCTACAACGCGAGGTACTTTTCGTCGATGGACCTCAAGACCGGCTATTGGCAAATCGAAGTCGACGAGAGAGACCGAGAGAAGACTGCCTTTATAACACCAGACGGCCTCTTCGAGTTCAAGGTTATTCCCTTTGGTCTTTGCTCGGCACCTGCGACGTTCCAGCGCGTTATGGACACCGTGCTGGCTGGACTGAAGTGGCAGACTTGCCTTGTGTACTTGGACGACGTCATTGTGTTTGCCTCAAGCTTCGACGAACACCTCCGGCGCCTTGACACTGTACTACAAGCAATCAAGACTTCTGGCCTCACCTTGAAACCTGAAAAGTGCCGCTTTGCATACGAGGAGCTGCTGTTTTTGGGTCACGTGATCAGCAAGGGTGGTGTTCGCCCAGACCCGCGGAAAACAGCTGCCATCGCTGCCTTCCCGCCCCCCACCGACACGAAAGCCGTGCGCCGTTTTCTCGGCTTGTGCGCCTACTACAGGCGCTTTGTCAAGGAATTTTCACGAATCGCCGAACCGCTAACTCACCTCACGAAGACCGACGTGCTATTCAAGTGGGAAACGGCGCAAATCGAAGCATTTGAAGAACTGAAACGACGCCTTCAGATGCCTCCTATACTAGCACATTTCGACGAATACGCCGATACGGAAATCCACACCGACGCAAGCATCTACGAGGTGATCCCGGACGGCATTACGAACTCCCAGCGACGCCGCGCACGACCTGAAGTCGTCCATGTCGTGCGCCTTAAGCCGTTTTTTGCGCGTTAGCGAACCTGGGGACTCTATTTTTCTTCCTTTGTTATTGTAATTTATTTTTGTATGCACTTGTTTTTTTTTCTCTCTCTTCTATGTTCTTTCACAAGCATCGGGACGATGCTTTTTCAGAGGGGGGCAATGCCACGCCCACTTCTTGTCTTGTTTTGATGTATTCGGGTTTGACCGTGCAGGGACGGTTATCAACGCTCGACGCTGTCCGCGAAGCATTGTTCGAGAAGCTTCACGTCTATAGTAGATCGTTCTGTTAAGATTGCGCCCCGCACGCGAACGTTCCAGCTTTGTCTAGAGATAACGCCGCCACCAGCGATATTGCTGGAAAGTTCGATACCGCCCGTATAAAAGCCGACGCGATTGACCGCTTGTCAGTTGATCGACGGACGACGCCCTGTTCGCCGCTATATTTGTACAGCGTGTATTGCTGTAGTCCTAGTTCTCATTTTCCGGCCACAAGTTCGGCCAAATAAACAGTTTCATCCTGCAAACGCCGACTGCTGTCTTCATCGACGTCACGACCACGTGACAATAGCATTCCGGTCGATGTGCAGTGTTGCAACTGACGGGCAAATGCTGCTCTTCCGCATTCTTATTCTACTCATCCACTGCATAGTGAAGGTGCATCTCAAGTGAATACAGTGCTTTCTTTTCTGCCATAGCACTAACTTCGCTCAATAGTGCTGCAGCTGCTCAAAAAATTCTACTCCTCGCATATCTACTGTATAGCCAATATACATCTCGCATATCTACTCTATAGCCAATATACAGCACTTCGCTCGAGTAAACTTTTGCTGTCATAAATAATATTGGCCTCACAATATAGTGCTGGAACCGATAAGAAAAACCTGCTCCTCAGAAACACTACATATTCGTTCCAAAGTGAAAGTGCATCTGTATGGTGAACAGAGCTTTACTTCCATGAAGCTTCTTCTGCTATAACATTGCGTTCGCTATACAGTATGGATAATGATAAGAAAATCCTACTCCCTACATAAGTTTCCTCTACTTATCCAAAGCATAGCGCAGGTGCATCTCAATAGAGGACAACGTTAGATGCCTATATATTCTTTCTGCCATAACATTGGATATTTACCCATTGCATATCCAAGGTATATGTCAATCAGGCACGTGAGCAAAAGGGGGGGGGCAGCCCCTCCCCGAAAAAATATCCTTCCTACATGCCTGATGTCAATAGAATTCAACACTTCAGTAGCTTTTTGTGGCAGCTCTATCTTTCCTACTTTGAAAGATAAACATTGAATTGAATTGATGTGAGCGCCTCAATTCTCTGCGCCATCTCACAACCACGGTGGTCTAGTGGTAAAGGTGCTCGACTGCCGACCCGCAGGCCGCGGGATTGAATCCCGGACGCATTTCCATGGAGGCGAAAATGCTGGAGGCCCGTGTGCTTAGATTTAGGTGCACGTTAAAGAAACCTATGGCGTAAAAATTTCCGGAGCCCTCCACTCTCATAATCATACCGTGGCTTTGGGACGTTAAACCCCAACAATTATTATTATATATTATCTCAACTACTTTGCAGCACTGCCGAAGCTACGTTGAGTACACAGGCAGCATCCTTGCGCAGCATATATTATAGTTCTCGCCGTAACTGTTTCATTATTAACTAGATACAAGGTTACAGCTGTGAACTGAACAAGCGGCGAAAGGCAGGCTGGTTGGCACATGTTTTTAAAGGAATAAACACGTCGACGACGTGATTCTTTTTTTCGGCCACGTTTGAAGACTACTTAAAACGGTTGCTGCCTGTTCTTCAAGCCATACGATCCGCAGGACTCACATTGGAACCAGGAAAATGTCATTTCGGCTTCGAAGAACTACAATTCCTGGGACATGTGGTCAGTCAGGAAGGTGTTACGACTGACCCAGGTAAAACTGCAGCCGTCTCAAAGTGCGCAAGGCCTGTAAATAAGAAGGCGGTCCGACGTTTACTGGGTCTCTGTGCCTATTACTGGCGATTTATTGCGGACTTTGCGCACATCGCCTCTCCACTCGCCCGCCTCACAAGGGAAGATGTTGCGTTTGTATGGGGCGAAGAGCAAGAAGCGTTGTTCCACGAGTTGCGGCAGTGTCTACAAACTCCGCCCATACTCGCTCACTTTGATAAGGATGCGCCAACAGCCATCCATACAGACGCCAGCAATGTGTGCCTAGGTGCTGTTCTTGTTCAGTGCCAAGATGGTGCGGAGAGAGTAGTTGCCTACGCTAGCAGAACCTTGTGCCGTGCTGAGTCCAACTACTCAACAACTGAGAAGGAGTGTCTGGCTGTCCATTGCGCAGTTGCAAAGTTTCGCCCGTACATATTTATATGGTCGCGCTTTCCAAGTGGTAAGCGACCACTTTGTTGGTTGAGCAACATTAAAGACACGTCTGGACGTTTGGCGCCCTGTTGCTTACTGCTTCAAGAGTATGACATGACTATAGTTTACAAGTCAGGAAGGCAACACAGAGATGCCGACTGCCTGTCAAGATCACCGATTAAATCATCAAGCCCTGAGGATGACGAATACGCAGGCTTTTTAGGAGTTGTCGATGCGGCTGTCATCTCTCGGCAACAGCAAGACGATCCGGAGCTCAACTCACTAATCGAATTCTTGAAAGGGCGAGCAACGAATGCGCCGAGTGTTTTCGAGGAATTCATCAGCATTCTGTTTATGTAACGGAATTTTCTAGAAGAAAAATTTTTCATCAACAGGGAAAAGCTATTTGCTGGTCAGGGGCGTAGCCAAGGAGGGGGGGGTTCAACCACCCCCCCTAAAATTTTCGATTCTGCTGGCCTATATACAGGTACGCATACAAACGCACGCACAAACATACATGAAGTATGGTTGAACCTCCCCCCCCCCCTCCCCCCGAAAAACATTTCTGGCTACGCCCCTGCTGGTAGTTCCCGAAACTCTCCGCAACGAAATTTTGCAAGCCTGTCATGACGAAGCCACATCAGACCACCTCGGTTTCACAAGAACATCCACACGCGTCAAAGAAAAATACTGCTGTCCAAGTATTGCAGCACAGGTGAAACATTACGTGCGAACATGCACTGACTGTCAGCGGCGCAAGGTACCGCTGGTCAAACCCGCTGGGCTATTACATCCCGTTCCAGTACCGGAAACTCCATTTGCTCAAATTGGAATGGATCTTTTGGGCCCATTTCCAACATCGGACAGCGGCAACAAATGGTTTATAGTGGCGACGGACTACCTGACCCGATACGTGGAGACCAAGGCGATTCCGAGCGGCACTGCAACTGAAGCGACCCGGTTCTTCATTGAGAACATTGTGCTGAGCCGTGGTGCTCCCGCGGTCGTGATAACAGACAAAGGTACCGCGTTTACAGCCGAGCTTTTGCGCGCTGTGCTTACGCTCAGTGGTACAGCGCATAGAAAGACGACAGCTTATCACCCACAAACAAATGGACTTACGGAACGACTCAACAAGACTATAGCCGACATAATTTGCATGCATGTCGAGGTGGAACACGAGACTTGGGACAGGATCTTGCCCTACGTCACATTCGCGTATAATACGGCGCGCCATGAAACAACAAAAATGACACCGTTCGCACTAATTCATGGTAGAGAAGTAACGGCGATGCTTGATGCTATGCTGCCTCATGACTGCGATGATTCAGAGACGGACGCCGCAGATTTCACTGAGCATGCCGAGGAAGCAAAACAGCTTGCCCGCGTCAGAATAACTAGCCAGTGTTGCGACCGGGGTTTACATCCACCCCTCCGCTGCAACGAGTTGTTGCGACGTTAGGGCTGTGTCGTACCCGGACTCCGTTTGGTAGCCTGACAGAGTCTCCGCGTTGAGGATCTGATACTCGCAAGTTGGGAAAACGAAAACAAACAAGTTTACTGGCACTTTTTGTACACTTATTTGCATAGTGAAAAAAAGGAAAGAGTTCAGCGACGACCGAACTGGATGAGCCTTTGACGCAGGGCTCAGACCTCTTTTTCTCGCTCAGCACCGTCGGTATAACCCCTCAGGCTGGCTCCTCCTTCTTGAGTGTAACCAATCACACACAGGACAACACCCACCATGGCACCAGCCAATATCACTGTAGCTGAGGGGTCCTTGCACTCATTGAAGAAGCAAAGTTCCTGTGGTCAATGACACGCTTGTGGGGTCAGCCGGGAGAACAGGATACTCGGGCAAGTTCATCTGCGTCTCCCCAGAAGAGCAGGAGAGGGTTTACGGCGACTAAAGGCTCTTGTCAAAACATACAGGACCGGTCGTCACCGCAGCATACCAAACCATGTCAACGTGGCCCATTGTAAAGACGTCGTCAACTTTGACGTCTCTCTGTTAGTTCACTTGCCGCTCAACGGAGCTCGTACGATGCTCTTCCCTTTGTGGAGCGCTTCCCGTCGCGGGGAGGCCGTTGCTGGGACGGATGCAGGTGCCCCAGTAGTGTGAGAAAGCATCGCCCGTCCGTTCTCATCGTCACCGCGTCGCCACCGACCCTCAGTCATACCACCAGCAAGAACTTAACGCACAACGGTACAATCTCCGCCATCGATTCATCGCTTATAAACCTGGAGAAAAGGCCTGGGTTTGGTTCCGTGCACGACGGCGAGGCCTCTCGGAGAAACTTCCACGCCGATACTTCGGACACTACAAGGCTCTGCACCGTCTTAGCGACCTCACGTACGAAGTTGTCGCTGACGGCACTTCAAAACGCCGTCAGAACCTGCCTGAGACAGTGCACGTGGTGCTCATGAAGCCGTATTTTTCTGAGTGATGTGAACGCCCACTCACTATCTGCGCATCGACTGCTACTTCGTGAGCATCGAGACGATGCTCGCCCTGGAGGGAGTGTAATGCTGCGTCCATATTTGTGTCTTGCTGTGCGCTGGCGACAAGGAAGACAACCGATATGCTCAAGAGGCGCAGCATGACAGAGTGAAAAAGATGACGTTTTTGGCAGCCCCAGTCCTTGAGCGCTCTCTTCAAGTACTACACGCCGTACTTCTGCCTTTCTGAATAAAGCCCCTGTGTTTGATAACTATGTTGACGC
The DNA here is from genome assembly GCF_013339695.2 of Rhipicephalus sanguineus. Taxonomy (NCBI): domain Eukaryota; kingdom Metazoa; phylum Arthropoda; class Arachnida; order Ixodida; family Ixodidae; genus Rhipicephalus; species Rhipicephalus sanguineus. The sequence continues at coordinate 161,221,143 of NC_051180.1, forward strand.
ACTCTATGACGACGCGACCAAATGCATGTTGCCGTCTATTGCATGGAGTAAGTCACTATTTTTTGTTTTCTTCTTAATTGCATAATTAGACTTTATTAACTGCCTAACTTTTGAAGCAACGAAGCTGGGCAAAAAATTCAAACGAGAAAGTTGTAGGCCGGTTTGAAAAACATCCGATTCGACAGTTTCTACCTTTATATCTGTTAAGTATTAGTGCTCTTGTGCTTACTACAGATCACCGCGAAATACAGAAATAAACATTTTAATGAAGCTGGAGATGCGCGAAATACAGATTGCTACGTGACAAGGCCGCTTGCGCGCCTATGCGCGCCGAGATCGCAGTGCTCCCTAACGTTTTGACTATACCTAACGGTGCAACATGCAGACGTGTGATGGTGCTGAAGTCGGTAATGATTTCAGCGGTTTGAAAATTAGTTTCGGAGAGGCTAAGGAACATGCAAAACAGCAGATGGGAAGAGAAAGCGTTCCGATATTTGCGTGGAAAGAGCGTTGACCCAGAGTTGCGAAAAAGAAGTATAGGAGACTTACCAGCAAACATACGGCTGGCAGCGCACGTGATATGGTAAAAAAGAGCGTTAAACAAAAAGTCAGAAAGACGGAAAATACTTATTTTCGGATGCGCTAGTGCCGATTTGAGAACTTCTATGCAAGCACAATGCTTGGTTGTGGGGGCCACCCCAGCAAGCGGCTTTCGAAAGAGTAACGACGATGCTTTCTCCGGAAACTTGTATGGCCTGCTATCACCCATCTCGCCCAAGAATTGTTTCCGCTGACGCAACTTCTTTCGGGCTCGAAGCGGTCCTGATCCAAAACCAGCCAAGAGGTGAAACACGGCCTGGTCATTGCATCAAGCTCGCTCACGAAGATTGAGCAGAGGAAAAAGAGGCCTTAGCTGTCACGTCGGCCGTGCAGTGGTTCGACTAATTTGTTCGTGGACTCCAATTCGTTGTCGAAGCAGATCATCAACCACTGAACGACATGGAACTGGGTCTGACGCCACCCTGGATACAGTGCCAGCGATTTAATAAGCTGATGCGCTATCAGTTCAAGGTACTGTACGTTCCGGGCAAGCTGCCAGCGACTACCAACGCATGCATTGTGAAGAGCTCCGCTTCCGTCATCAGACGCTGCAATTGCTTCAGTTGAAAACTAAGCGCGAGTGGTCGTGGAAGCCATCGCGGAAAGCACGCCGGTGGACTTGGAGACGATAAGACGGCATCAAGCGTTGGATGCTGTGTGCTCCACCTTGATAAAGGTCTGCAACTATGGTTCGCCATCTAACAGAAGACTACCGGTAACCTTGGCAGCGTATTGGAAGCATCGTGGTGAACTTTCGGTTGCCCGTTCGATTCTCCTAAAAGGCGGTCGGCTGGTTGTTCTGTAGTTTCACAAGCAGAAGTCTTGAGTTTTGTCCCCGAAGGTCTTCTTGGAGTGACTCGGTCTAAAGCGAGGGAAGAAGTGGCCGAAAACTGCGAACAGTGAGCAACGACGAGACAGCAGAGGGCAGAGCATATGATGGCGACGGCTGTACCCGAGCTCCTGTGGGAACAAATCGAGGCTGACATCTTAAATTCTGAAGGCCAGGACTTCTTATTAGTGGTTGACTACTACTCACGGTTTCCAAAAGTCCAGACCCTGCGCTGGACGTCGAGTATATCGTTGATCACCACACTGATGAACATTGTGGCTCGATTCGGTGTGCCCGAGATTCTTCGGAGTGACAACGGGCGACAGTTCTCGTCGAGGTAGTTTGCGGACTTCGCGTCAACGTGCGGCTTCACTCGTTGCACGAGTAGTCCTGCTTTCCGACAGCCGAATGGGGAAGTGGAACGTGCAGTGCGAACCGTGACGGAACTGTGGCGCAAGATCGTTGATCGTCACTGTCTGACCACGGAACATTCAAGGAGCGTAACGTAGTTCCTTGACGAAGTAACAATATACGCGTCAAATGTAAGAAATATTGGCAAGCACATACAGTAAGTGTGAAAAATATAGAACAGGTAGACAACACAGATAAAACGTTCGAAGCTAGACATCGGGCACTTAACACATATGGGGTCGGCCTGAGTGACGATGCTTGTCGTCTCACGGCAGCATGTCCAACGAGACGACGAACACGGCGTCAAACATTCCGACGCACCATTCGAATACTCCTGCACTTGTTCCACCTGCGTATTAGCAAATGTGTGCAAATCAGTATATGTAAACTGATCAGCACAATATTTCATCATTATTCAAATATAATTCCGAGTTTCCTGCTGCAGAAAACAATGGTTTTAATTTACTTTCATTACGCGTGGTAATGACTAGATGGTTACAAAAAGCTTAAAGGTGCTCTCGTTTAAATGCACTATTTTTTTTCTTATGGTGGTTATTGCAAGGCGCCGTTCTGGAGGCGTTTCACCGAAAGAAAATTTTCAGACTAGTTCACTATTGGAGAAGTCGCAACAAATTCAGCTACGATGCTGCCGTTCCGCTATATAGGACGCGAGAGCCACTTGCTACAGACACTCTTACACATAACGCCTACAACCGACTTACAGGAAAGGGACAGTACTTTTGACACTGTATCTAATGTTGTACTCGTGCTGGTGTCGTAAATTAAATTATACGATTTACAGATGGTGACACTAAAATAATCATCATATTTCTCACTACGGAACGCAATATGACTCCTGCATTGGCGGTTGCCAGTGCTCCTGGATGGCGCGGTGCTCGCTCACTGGCTCTCGTCCTCAATTTGCAGTTGTTTCGGGGTGGTGTTCGCATGCACTGCACCGTAACATGAGCACAAACATTTTCATTTTGTGGCCAACGGACCGAGACGTCAGAACGGGCAAAAGAAAACACACCAAGCAGGCCAGCCTGCATTGTTCATTCAGCACAGCAGTGCATATACAGGATGTCTGTTTTTTAGGCAATACAGACTTTCATGAGAATGCTATGACAGGCACCTTCCTGTCATCCTCGCACACCGATTCCACGCGGAGGCGAAAATACCCACCTAAATCGATGTTGAGTTTAAAATAATTTATTGACATTAATTACCATTTTCATGGGTCAATTTAGGCCACTTGTTTAGTGGGAAGGTTGCCGGGTGTCACAGCATAAGGCATACCCCATTTTTCGAACTCAAATTCAAGGGCAAACTGGGACAAGTACAAAAATAGAAATTGACACCTTTCTCGCCCTTGTCAATGCTTGCGCTTGAATTTTCAATGGTGAGTACGTACCATCTAGCTCTTCCTTAGGTATTACTCCATTTTTAGAAATCGCAAAAGTTACATGTAATTTGATGTGTTCATCATCTAATGGCGATATCGAAACTCGCCGTGCCTGGAGCACAGGAATCGAGGCTACGCTGTTAGGTCACACCGCAACTATCCGTTACAAGGAAGTGACGAAATTTGAATCAAGGCGCCTCGAAGCTGAGTCTATAGTCACGGAATAGTTGAAGTCGTCTGACATATACAAGTTGACAGCCGGGCGACATGCGGCCCTTATCTGTTTCTTTCTTAAATTATAACCCATCACAAAAAAAACTATTTCGCCTGTCTAGAAGAAGCGCTGCAGTGGCTGCCACCAAGTAATATGTTCTACAGGGTCGTCCACTCTAAAGGCGCATTGACACACGAGAACCGAAAAGAGCGAAAATGCCAGAGCGGGCGGAAAACCGTGCCTGCGTGCGTCGAAAACGTTCAGATTTGTTCTGCCGCTGCTGCATGCCGCCGCCGCCCTCGCTGCTGCTTCCACTGCCACGGCCGCTCGGGAGATCGAGCGGCCGTGCCACTACACACAACTTGCAATACGTCACACCCCGGAACTGTGGGATACGATATCTGCATGCGCCTCCATCACCAATCACGTGGCAGCAGACGACACCGAGTCAAGTTGTGCGGCTCTCGCATTTCCCTCAACTCCGCACGTCGCAATGGCGATTTGTGCGATATTTGGCTGCCGCACTAGGAGTAACAGTAAATCAAATGAAAAAGGACGATGTGCGGGATCGTACCGCTTGCCAAAGGTGATCACAAAGCAGTGCGAACGCACGAAAGAGCTGTCCGAGAAGTGGAGCACATGGCTTGCGCGCATAGCTATAGGAATGACCTCAAGACACTGGTCACTGGACAATGTTCGTGTATGTGGGCGTCACTTCGTAATAGGCAAGTCATCTGTCCAAGTTTCCCTACCTTTCCGCTCAGTGTATCGCCACAGAGGATTTCTCAGTGCGCTATGCGCGGGTTGAATTTTTGTCACAACGTGATGCACCGAATGATGCACAGCGAACGCGCCTTGCTTTTCGGGAGTCCCGCTAAGATCTTCGATGAAACGGACCCCGACTGGGCTCCAAACGTGCTGTTAGGCCACGGTTGTATGCAGCGGTTAGCGACAAAATCTGCGCGGTTGGAGCGCCGCAGACTGCGGCGGCCGGCGAAGGGCGTCGCTGTATGTGTCTCGTGCGAAGTTGTTTCACCCACTACATGCGGCACCATGGACACGGATGCTGCAGACAAGGAGGATGCGAGTTCCCCAGTCAACACTGCAGGCTGCACTTTTACTGACGCAAGGTTTCTTATGCCCCAAACTCTATCGTAATGACCCAGAAGCGCCTAAAATAATTGCTTGAGTCCCGTGACTGATAGGCCTTCATTTGGTCCAGTGAAACAATTTGTCAATAATACCAGATAATTGATAATGTCGACATGGGTAACCGTCGGCAGCAGCCTTGCATCAAGCGCGGCTTGTACAGCAAGCGGCTCATAGGGATCCACGCAGGCCCGTAGCCAGGAACATTTTTCGAGGGGCGCGGGGGGGGGGGCACTATGGCGAAGCTTCCCCCCCTCCCCCCCGCCCCCCCCCCCCCCACTGGCTACGGGCCTGGATCCACGCCGTCACAAAGGGCGATGTTTTCTTTGTATCTGGCCCGCGTTGGTCCTGCATGCTCGTCAAAGTATGCCGGGCAATGTCTTGAACGATTCTCCTTCGTCAGAAGCGAAAGACAAACGATCAAAACACGGGCACTTCTTCAAACGATCCGCCGCACGAAGGTAAACACGGCGCGGTCACTGAGACGTATGTCCTCCGTTGGCTCGGTGATGGAGGACGGAAGACAGGAACTGACGTTACGTGCAAGTGACGTATACTTCTGCGTACGCCGTTAGCAGATCAAGCGAATGAATGTCACTGCAGTGACATTCATTCTGATAACTGGCACATGTACGGTACGAAGAACTTCATTTAAAGATCCGGAGAAGTGCCACCCCTTAGGGTGACACCGCGGGCCGCTCCCACGTGGGGACAGTTAGACCTAGCCTAACCGCATGTGCATTCTGATAACTGGCATAGAGTTCTGATAACTGGCACATGTGCCAGTTATCAGAGCTCTATTTAGTACCGACTTCAATGTTAACATGCAAAAGACGAGAAAAAAATGTCGAAGCTTGCACTATAACGCGCTCGAGGCTTGAAACAGCGAAACTGAACGATTTTGAAGACTAATCTGGCTGCTTCTATAGGTTCTTCCTAGGCTTTAGCTAGGTGATGCAGGTTGTTTCTAGGTTGTGTCTAGGTCGTTGCTAGGCTTTGGCTGGGTGATACTAGGTTGTTTTTACATTAATTCTCAGCGCAGAGAGGCTCGAGTTAAACCACTGACAGTCACAAACACGACATCGATTTCCAAACTGCAGAAACGGAACCTCGCGCTGAAACCAAACGTTCGCACCTCTCATAGATCTATGGGCACGTCGTCGTTGGCGTAGGCCTTCCACTGCTTCGGGGTCTTCTCGCAGCCGCCGTTGCCTTTCCCTTTCCCAGTGGTCTAGTGGTTATGGCGCTCGACTGCTGACCCGAAGGTCGCGGGATCGAATCCCAGCAGCGGCGGCTGCATTTTCGATGGAGGCGAAAATGTTTGAGGCCCGTGTACTTAGATTTAGGTGCACGTTAAAGAACCCCAGGTGGTCGAAATTTCCGGAGCCCTCCACTACGGCGTCTCTCATAATCATATGGTGGTTTTGGGACGTTAAACCCCAGATATTATTATTATTTCCCTTTCCCAAGTATTCTCTCGTTGAACGTAGTCGGGGTCTTCGGCTTGCCACCGTCACTTCGCAGCCGTTTGTTGGGCTATCTGTTGCCTTCTTCGCTTATAGTGAACCAGTGGTGAGTAGTGGGATTTACCCAGCTTCTATCGCACATACCCGTTTATGGTGATGATAGTTGTTTCGTTCGTCGAACAAGGAACCATTTGCTAAACAGTTTCGCTGTTCAAATAGTTTTCATCGTGTAAAGCCGTTCTTCCAGCATATACACCAAGCCGAGAATTCGCCCAACTGCGCGAAAGCGACATGTGTTGGGGCACGCCGACTCGCTGCTGCTGCGCCTTCTGCAAGTTCTAGTATTCTCAGCAGTCCTAATGCAAACCAGGCGCTCGAGGAACGCGTGCTTGTTGAGCTTGTGAGCTTCGTGGTGAAGCAAAGATAATTTGAGATGGCGCCGATGCGATTCACCGCAGACTCCTTGGCCACCGTTTTGAATTTCCAGCCGGATGCTTACAACACGCGGTTTATATGCTAGCTCAGTCGAAATGCGGCTTCCGGTAAAGCGGAATGACGTTCCGCTATTAGTGGCGGAAATTGAACATCGGACCGTTTTTGTTTTGTTTTTTCTCATCGGGCTCGCCGCGTGGTTTACCGGCCGCTTAGGTGGCGAAGTGTCCGGAAACCACGAGGCACTTGGCCACGCTCCGCCAAGCGCTACTCACTCCGGTTTTCTCGCACACAGCGCGAAAGAAACAAATAAGCACCAAACATGGCACGGAAAGGTAAGAGACTGCTGGTGCAGGCAAGGCTAGATGCCGGTTCCCATTACAGGATACTGCTGCGATGGGCCTTGATTCACATTTGGTCATTGGTCATTTACATTTGGTCATTTCCTTGTCACGGGTAGATCCGGTCTGACATGACCGACTGGCCGCGTTTCCCGAGCGCTGGCCGCGGTCAGCATCAACTGAAATTCGATTATCAATATCTTGAATTATGTGCAGTTGATCAATATTGCGTGCGATGATCAATATCTGAAATTATGTGCATTCTTGGAACGGTAAGGAACTGCGCGATTGACGGAACACAAGAAGTAGTAGTACACAGGACTAGCCCCACAACGCACTTGACTTGATGCGCATTCTTGTTCATTACTCACATGAGTGCTACTTTAGGTGCGCTAAAGTTATTCCGCCTCGGCGTAGAGTTCGCTTGCGAAGACTGCAGGCGCCCGACTATCATAGCATCTTTATAAAATGTCTGTATTGTTTATGAAAACAGCGCAGCCACACGAGGACAGAAGGAAACAATGTGACGGGCGGGGGGCGTTTTCATAATGAATAAAAACCAACTTGCCCCAACTTCAGTACTGTTCAACTTTCTCTGCATTGTCTTAAAAAAACACCTTGTATATGTACAGCACGGTCCACTGCCAAAGGGAACACTCGAATGAGCACCTTTCATTTTGATGGCCCTCTAACAGCAAATGGATAAGGAAACCATGTTCATACACGGCACGAGTCTGTCAAAAGGAGGCAGTACTGTCAACCGTCAGTTGTTTTATGCGAATCTAAGCCACTATGTTTTTGCAAGAGAGCGAAATCCAAACATGCCCTGCACGCAAGTGTTCCCTTTAACAGTGGACCCGTCTGTACTCCTATGACTCAACAAACTATAGTCTAGGCTATAGAGGTTTCCTAAATGGGGGCCAGCGGGTGCGAAGCAATTTTACTTACGTCAATCTACATGCCCATATGAAGCGGAGTGAAGATATGTTAACACCAAATGATGGACCAACGTATAATGAACGCAGAAAAGCGCATGAGCAGCTCAAGAGAATCGCTGATACGTTTGATAGACTGGCGACGCATAAAAATACACATGTGGACATGCAAAAATAAGTAAGAGCAAAGGAAAACAAAAAAGTATATATATATATATATATATATATATATATATATATATTGTGGCGAAGCAATTGGTACTGTTTAACGGTTGCGCTATCCAGCGGCTCCTAGTGGGTCGTCCTCTTCTAAAGGCCGCTCGCGCTCGGAGCCCGTGCCTTTGCCTTGACTGTCGCCATAGCTCATTGTCGCCGAGTGCTGTCCGATAAACAGCTTAACAAATTGGTGGAGAGTGCTGTGCTCCCATTCGATGCCCCTGGAGCTTCGTTCCCGTACCCTGCCATCTACCATGCCCCAAGACGCCGCTCAGCAAACGCCGCCTCCCACACCGACCACATGTCCCGGTGTCCCACGCATCCGCGATCCACCTATCTTCACTGGCGCCGATGGCACCGACGTGGAGGACTGGCTCGCCATTTACGAGCGCGTGAGCGTACCCAACAAATGGGACGAAGCAGGCAAGTTGAGCAACTTGGTCTTCTACCTCGCGGGAGTAGCAAGCTTGTGGTACAACCACGCGTCCGATTTTGCGACTTGGTCGGATTTCAAGACCGCCGTCATCAACGTTTTCGGCCGCCCTGCAGTTCGTAAGCTGCAAGCAGAACAGCGCTTACGCGAACGAGCTCAGCAGGCCGGTGAATCTTTCACCAGTTATATCGAAGACGTCCTGGACTTGTGTAAGAAAGCCAACGGCACCATGTCCGAGGGTGACAAGATCCGGAACATTATGAAGGGCATTGACGACGATGCCTTCACCATGTTGCTCGCCAAAAACCCTTCCACCGTGGCCGAGGTCATAACACTGTGCCAGAGCTACGAGGAGCTCCGCCGGCAACGTTCGATGACCCGCCGCTCTCCATCACGCGACGACGAGCTTGCTGGCTTGGCGGCCATACCTGACCAGGCCACGCTGCTGGCAGAAGTGAAGGCATTCGTGCGCGAGGAAATCGCACGGCAGTTCTCTCTCCTGGCCTTCGCCCACCCGCCGCACGTTCAACAGTCGTCGATGACCCTTCTTCCTCCCCTCCGACGAGCAATTGAGCAGGAAATTGCCGAGGTGATGCCTGAGTACCACCAGCAACCTCCGACTCTTGCGCCACAGACTTACGCTCAAGTTGTCGCCAGGACGCACCAGGCAATCCCTGCGGCTGCTCCATTGAGCTACGCCGAAGCCGCCGCTAGACCTCCGTCCTTCGAAGCGGGCGTGCCGGCTCCGTATGCTGCCGTCATCCCTAGGCCCCGACTGCAACCCACCATGCAGTCGTTTCAGCAGCCGCCCCGTCAATCGCATCCTGCGACATCGGCGGGACCTGCCCCGGCGAACCGATAGCGCACACCCGACAATCGGCCCATCTGTTTTGCATGCGGTTATGTCGGTCACGTGGCACGTTACTGCCATCGCGTGCAGCCGCCTCGAGTCGCGTCACCCACCACCAGCCAGTCCAGCCGTGCATTCTACGACCCGCCTATGTCACCGACGTCACGCCCAGCTCCATCCACTCGCCGCTCTCCGTCTCCACGGCGTCGCTCACTCTCACCAATGCGGCCACGTTCTGTCGCACGAGAGCAGGAAAACTAGTCGTCGCAGTCCACGAGGCAAGGGCTGCGACGCTATCGAACTGTAAAAGCCCTCAGCGAAGTCCATCGAATGTCATAGACGTGTTTGTGGACGGTGTGCGCGCATCTGCCCTTATCGACACTGGAGCCGCCGTATCCGTTATGGACGCAAAATTTAGCCGCTTACTCCGAAAAGTGACGACGCCACTTTCTGGGATGTCCCTCCGTACCGCCAGCTCCCAGAGTATTAGGCCTACAGCAGTATGCACTTCTCGCGTCGTCATCCAGGACGTTCTGTACGACGTCGAGTTCATCATAATTGCTGCATGCTCCCACGACGTCATCCTGGGATGGATTTTCTCTCCCGCCACGACGCCATAATTCACTGCGCACCAGCCGCCCTCGAACTCTCACCGTTCTCACATTTGACGCCGGCAAACAGTCCATCGGCATGCACCAAGATCCTCGTCAAAGACGATACCAAAATTTCCCCAAGCTCGTCGACGGCCGTGCCAGTTTACTGCGCCGGTCTCTGCGACCCATTGCACTCCTTTCGCCATCTGACCGCGTCGCACTAGGAAAGGGTTGCTGGTACCTTTCGCGACCGTGAAAGTCACTCAGGGTAGCACCGCTATTTTGTTACCAACCCATCCCGCACATTGTTACGTTGGTGCGAGGGGAATGTCTCGGCAGAGTGGAGCCCCTGGAAGACGCACAAGTTCTGGACGCACCCGATGACTCGCACTGCACCAGTTCCCGTACCATCAGTGCAGTTTCCACGTCTGATTCATCACCCGCGGATGTATTTGGTCCCGCCATTGCTGACAACCTTACGTCGGTCCAGCGTTCCCAGCTTCTGTGCCTGTTGGAAGAATTTCGTTCTTCTTTCGATGTCGGCAAACTTCTCTCGGCCGCACGTCCGCTGTTACGCATCGCATCGACACCGGCGCCCAACCGCCACTGCGGCAACGTCCATATCGCGTGTCTCCCACCGAACGACGGGTAATTAATGAGCAAGTCGACGATATGCTTCGACGCGACGTTATTCGACCCTCGGACAGCCCATGGGCGTCTCCTGTTGTTCTCGTTGCCAAGAAGGACGGTTCTGTGCGGTTCTGTGTGGACTATCGAAGGCTCAACAAGATCACTCGGAAGGATGTCTATCCGCTGCCGCGCATCGACGACGCGATTGACAGCCTCCAAGGAGCAGAATACTTTTCATCTCTCGATTTGCGCTCGGGGTACTGGCAAGTACCCATGGCTGATGATGCTCGACCGAAGACTGCCTTTGTCACGCCCGACGGCTTGTACGAGTTCAACGTCATGCCGTTTGGTCTGTGCAATGCGCCCGCGACCTTCGAGCGCATGATGGACACCGTTCTGCGCAACTTGAAATGGCACACGTGCTTGTGTTACCTGGACGACGTCGTCGTTTTTGCTCCGGACTTCTCCACGCATCTTCAACGTCTGCGGCATGTTCTGACGCGTTTGAGCAACGCCGGCCTCCAACTGAATCTGAAGAAGTGCCGATTTGCAGCACGGCAGCTGACAATCCTAGGCTACGTCGTGTCCAAGGACGGAATCCTTCCCGATCCGGCCAAGCTTCGGGCCGTAGCCGAATTTCCCAAACCCACGTCCGTCAAGGAACTGCGCAGTTTCGTCGGACTGTGCTCATATTTTCGACGTTTCATACGCAACTTTGCCACCATCATATCGCCGCTGACGAAGCTCCTTGGGAGTAACGGGCCCCTACATTCGTGGTCGTCCGAATGCGACGACGCGTTCGCCAAGCTCCGTCGTTTGTTGACGTCTCCTCCCATACTACGTCACTACGACCCTACGGCCCCAACGGAGGTGCACACGGACGCGAGCGGTGTAGGCCTCGGCGCTGTTCTTGCGCAGCGCAAACCAGGGTTCCCCGAATATGTCGTAGCATACGCAAGTCGTACGCTTACTAGAGCCGAGACCAATTACACCGTCACGGAAAAAGAGTGCCTGGCGATCATCTGGGCTCTTACAAAATTCCGACCTTATTTGTATGGTCGCCCATTTGATGTCGTCACCGATCATCATGCACTATGCTGGCTGTCGTCATTGAAGGATCCCTCGGGCCGTCTCGCCCGCTGGGCACTTCGCCTGCAAGACTACGACATCCGCGTGCTGTACCGCAACGGACGCCAGCATGCTGACGCCGACGCCCTCTCGCGCTCCCCCTTGCCTGACGACAATGCCTCCTGCTCAGTATCTCACAGTATTGCTGTTTCTTCTATCGATGTTCACACCATCGCTACCGAGCAGCGCAAGGATAAGTGGATCGCCTCGCTGATAGACTTGCTCACTGATCCGTCGGCAACACCAACCACTCGCACGTTGCGTCGTCAAGCCCACCATTTCGCCATTCGTGACGACCTACTGCACCGACGCAATTACAACGCCGACGGCCGCCAGTGGCTACTTGTGATACACCGAAGTCTGCGTGCTGAAATATGCGAGTCCTTCCACTCTGATCCGCAATGCGCGCACTCTGGGGTATCCAAAACTTACCAGCGCATTCGACAACGATACTTCTGGCGAGGGATGTACCGCTACGTGCAGAAATTCGTCCGCTCCTGCCTCGATTGCCAACGCAGAAAACCTTCAACGCACGTGTCACCAGTCGGTCTACAACCATTACCTTGCCCTAACCGTCCGTTTGCGCGCGTGGGCATCGATTTATATGGACCACTTCCTCTGACGTCGGCTGGTAACCGTTGGGCCATCGTCGCCGTCGACCATCTAACGCGATACGCCGAAACCGCAGCCCTCCCAGCGGCTACAGCGCGCGATGTTGCCTCCTTCCTGCTACACCGATTCATGCTGCGTCACGGTCCACCCCAGGAGCTTCTCAGCGATCGAGGCCGTGTCTTCTTGTCGGAGGTCGTCGAAGCCATTCTCAAAGAGTGCCATGCTGTTCACCGCAAAACTACTGCTTACCACCCGCAGACGAATGGCCTAACCGAACGCTTTAACCGCACGCTCGGCGACATGCTCTCAATGTACGTCGCCGCCGACCACACAAATTGGGATGCCATTCTGCCCTTCGTCACCTACGCCTATAATACCGCCCCTCAAAGCACTACTGGTTTTTCACCCTTTTTCCTGTTGTACGGAAGGCACCCGTCGCACACCATTGACACGATACTACCCTACAAGCCAGATCCATCTGAGTGTGCGCCTATTTCTGACACAGCCAGGCTTGCTGAAG
>NC_051180.1:161236406-161246035 GCF_013339695.2 Rhipicephalus sanguineus
CGCATCATTATTCACACCACTATCGATAGTATTGTCACGTGACTGTGACGGTGAAGAATGCTGCAGCAAGACTGGGAAATACGGAGCTCTTTATTTGGGCGAACATGTGTCCAGAAAATCAAAACTCAAAATGCAAGCGATACATGCTGTGCACTGATAGCGGCGGGAGCAGTCGTCAGCCGTTGAGTAATCTGATCATCGGTGGAACGCGTCGTCCTTTGTACATCAGTCATCAAACCTTCCAGCGTTATCACTGGTGCTCGCGTAAGCTCTCGAATAAACTTGACTATTCGCGTCCGGCGCGTAATCTTAACAAAATGATCTCAAACAATTGCGAAACTTCTCAAACATTACGGCGCGGTCTGCGTCAAACGTTGCTAGCAGTATTTGTGGGTGAAACTAATAGTAATAATAATAATATCTGGGGTTTAACGTCCCAAAACCACGATATGATTATGAGAGACGCCGTAGTGGAGGGCTCCGGAAATTTCGACCACCTGGGGTTCTTTAACGTGCACCTAAATCTAAGTACACGGGCCTCAATTGTGGGTGAAACCCGAATACGTCAAAACAAAGCAATAAACACGCGTGGCAGTATTATCGCTATAGTAATATTAACGATGATACTACCGATTGCACTATCGATAGTTTCTCGATAGTAGCACTATCGATAGTTTGTTTACACTATCGATAGTTTCGAAAAAACTATCGATACTATCGATAGTCAATTTACCGATAGTTCTGCATCACTACTCCCTGGCCGTTCCCTTACTCGGATGTATACCAAAATTGGTGTGTCATAACATGGCCTTATCACGAACATGAATTACAGGTCATATCATGAAAATCATGACACGCATGTCATGAACAGCATGAATTACATTCCACGGCCTTTCGGCTCCCTGGCCGTTCCGTTAATCGGATGTATACCAAAATTGGTGTGTCATAACATGGCCTTATCACGAACATGAATGACAGGTCATATCATGAAAATCATGACACGCATGTCATGAACAGCATGAATTACATTCCACGGCCTTCGGGCTCCCTGGCCGTTCCGTTAATCGGATGTATACCAAAATTGGTGTGTCATAGCATGGCCTTATCACGAACATAAATGACAGGTCATATCATGAAAATCATGACACGCATGTCACGAACAGCATGATTTACATTCCACGGCCTTTGGGCTCTTGCGGCCGTTCCGTTAATTTCATATATACCAAAAATGGTACGGCGTGACAAGAGTTCATGACGAACATAATGACAGGTCCTAACATGCAAATCATGACGCGCATGTCATGTGCAGCATGATTTACATGACATGGTCTCGGGGCGCTCGCGGCCGTTTAAATGAAGGGATACATACGAAAACAGGTATGACGAGACATTTCTGTATGACGAACATAACTGACACGTGGTAAATGAAAATCATGATATGCATGTAATGTATGACATGATTCACATGCCACGCTCATGGCACACTCGCGGCCGTTTCGCTAGAGCGATATACACCAAAATTGGTGTTACGCGACACGAATGTATGACGAACGTTAGTGAGACGTGGTAACATGAAAATCATGACATGCAAGTCATGTACGACCTGATTTACATGCCACGCTCATGATGCGCTAGCGGCAGTTTCAGTAGATTGATATACACCAAAATTGGTATTGCGCGATGTGACTGTATGAAGAATATGAATGACAGTTGGTAAGATGAAAACTATGACATGCATGTCATGTATGTCATGATTTGCATGCCACGCTCATGGTGCATTCGCGTCCGTTTCGCTTGCGTGATATACACCAAAATTGGTGTTACGCGACACGACTGTATGACGAACGTAAGTGAGACGTGGTAACATAAAAATCATGACATGCAAGTCATGTACGACCTGATTTACATGCCACGCTCATGATGCGCTAACGGCAGTTTCAGTAGATTGATATACACCAAAATTGGTATTGCGCGATGTGACTGTATGAAGAACATGAAGGACAGTTGGTAAGATGAAAACCATGACATGCCTGTCATGTATGTCATGATTTATTTGCCACGCTCATGATGCTTTCGCGGCCGCTTCGCTAGCTCGATGTACACCAAAATTGCTAGTGCGCGAAGCGACTGTACGACGATGGTGAATGAGACGTGGTAACATGAAAATCATGACATGCACGACATGATTTACATGTCATGCTCATGACGAACTCGTGCCGTTTCGCTTGCTTGACACACCAAAATTGGTATTGCGCGACGCCACTGTATGACGAACGTAAATGAAAGGTGGTAACATGATAATCATGACATGCATGAAATGTACGTCATGATTTACATGCCATGCTCATGGCGCACTCGTGGCCGTTTCGCTAGATTGATATGCACCAAAATTGGTATTGCGCGATGTGACTGTATGAAGAACATGAATAACAGGTGGTAACATGAAAACTATGACACACATGCCATGTATGTCATGACTTACATGCCACGCTCATGGTGCATTCGCGGCCGTTTCGATAGCTTGATATACACCAAAACTGGTACTGCGCGATGTGACTATATGTTGAACATTAGTGACAGGTGGTAACATGAAAAACCATAATATTCATGTCATGTATGGCATGATTTACATGCTCTACTCATGGTGCACTCGCGGCCATTTTGCTCCTTTGATATACACCAAAATCGGTATTGCGCGATGTGACTGTATGACGAACATAAATGAGAGGTCTTAACATGCGAATCATGTTATGCATGTCATGTACGGTATGATTTACATGCCACTGTCATGGTGCGCTTCCGGCCGTTTTGTTGACGTGATATATACCAAAATTGGTATGGCATGACACGAGTGCGTGATGAACATAAACGACAGGTCATGCATTTATATACCAGAATATGCGTTTCATTGGCATGGTGTACACTAGATTGTGCATGCATGCGTGCATGGCAAACATGCGATATATGCAGGACTAGATGCCATGGCATGAATGATTTCATTTGGCTCAAAGACAAACAAGGCGATGTATGCAGCTCCTTGCTGGCTGCTTCGCATTACATCGATTCCCACAGTGCGTGGGTTCTGCCGAATTTTTTCGATTTTCATTTATTTTTTGCTTTTCTTGTTATTATTTTTTTTGTTCCCCCGCCCGCATATACGGCACCTGCTCCACTCCGCCGAAACGGCGCTTCTTTCTCCGTTCTCTTCTTTGCTTGCTCTAGTGAATGAGCTGAGAGGAACTGTTTGACACGCTATACGTCACCGCTGTCAACTTGACTGATTTATTATTTCCTCCCTTTCCTTCCTTCAACTAAGAGTGACCACGACGATTTTGGATGTTCGCATAGCGCTGTATTTGCTCATAAGCCCTGACGAAGACAGGTCCACCACCGGTCGAAACCGTTGGCAAATAAAATTAAGATAACCGCTTAGTGGTGTCTCTTCTCTTCCCAAGTACGTTTGGCCCATTGGAAAAACTTCTTCAGTACATATATATATATATATATATATATATATATATATATATATATATATATACAAAATGAAGAAAGACTACGACTTTCGTTGGTTCGGCACTGTATATTCTCACTAACGTGTCGTCTGGTGGACCAGACTTTGTCAAAGTCACTTTGACGAAGTCTGGTCCACCAGACGAAACGTTAGTGAAAATATACGGTACCACACCAACGCAAGACGTAGTCTCTTTCTTCATTATTCTATTCTATCGGGGTCCGCGTGATTCTTTTCTCACTATATATATATATATATATATATATATATATATATATATATATATATATATATATATATATATATATATATATATATATATATATATATATATAACGTTAGGTGACCACCTTATAAGCCCCCCTCCCCTACGGTGGAGGGAGACTAAGCCCTAGAGAGAAAAACAGCGATGTAACTTACTGCCATCAGCGCCTTTTACGACATGCCATTAATACAGCAGCAGTAGGACGACCGTCATGACAATTCCGGCGATGTACAACAGCTGCAAGGAAGAGACAACTCTCCCATCATGCATATTGCAATACAATAAAGGCATTTTAGTGTCGTCACCGTATAGACTACGAAAAAGTGCACATTTATGGAAATCACCTCACAGCGTTCTGGCTTCCGCCTTGCAAATGTGAGAAAAGCTTTATTGATATCGATTAGTCCAGAGGAAGAACATCTTTCGTTGTACAATGACTTTAACATTCACACATTGGAAACGCACCTTTGCCACGTTACAAGGACAGCAAAAGAATGTTTATCCGAACAATGGTGCATGTTGCCAGCTTAGTCTTTGGAACGGAAAACGGATTTATTCTGAAATTGGTTCAAATAAAATTTGTTTTACTGCTACAAGTTTATACCCTATTTTATCGGAGGCAAATATTTAGCAGGTTTCATGCACTGTCAGAATCGATGCACTTTTCTAAAACTGCAATATAATCAGCTTTAGATGTCCACTCACAATGGCCTCAACGCAACGAGGGATTAGGCCGTCACCCCCATGTTAATTACCGTTTACACTCAATCAATCCATGATTTTACTTCGGCTTGTCTGTGCAACGCAGGAGCGACCTCTGCTACAATCACCTTTATGCATGACACCGAGTGCCTCAAGTTTTCGGATTTTCGGGAGCCCCGTGAATTATGGAGCTCGACACCTGACCCGAAGGACTCTTCATCGGATTCCGGCCCCCGTGGAAACATTTCGATGGAGGCGACATGATAGAGTTCCCTGTGTTTAGATTCGCCTAGGAACCCCAAGTGGTCTAAATTTTCGGAGTCTATCACTACCGCGTCTCTCATCAAGATATCGTGGTTTCTGGGCGTCAAATCCCAAGAATAAATTAAAGTTTCCGCGCTTGTGCAATACGGAAAGGATGTAGGGAATACCTACGTTTCTATGCGAGTTCATGTTACTAGAATCCTATTCGAGAATGACGAGAGATCATGCATGAAAACCTGGGCTATTCGACGGCAAACCTCCCCGACATTGCGCTCGACCCTCTCCGAGGTTATAATGGAAAAATCGGAACAATCGTTTTAGGCACTCTTTGCCCTCGTAAAGTAATCTTGGAAGAAGCGAATTTTTCTGTCCCTTATTGTGACTGAATGTCACCTTTGTTGACGAAACCTTGGTTGCCAAAAGAAAAAAAACGCACTGCAATACACTACTAGACAAAGCACTTGGAATATCTGTTGATTGTTACAAAAGGGATGGCTTTTTTCTAGCGTTAGCTACACTTGCCTAGCCGGAGCCGATTTCGCGTGGATCCTCATGAGCCGTGCTGCGCATGCGCGAGGATCAGTGATGTCACACAGCTGGCTCACCGGAGCCGGCATCTCGCGCGCTCTCCGCCACCGCTGGTCTGCGCGTTCGGGAGGAGTGGCGTCTTAGCCGCGGCAGACACACTGGCGCCGGCGCGCGCGCGCCGACTCCGCCACCGCCGCGCGCGACTCGCCGCTGCTAGTCTGCGCATTCGGGAGGAGTGACGTCGTAGCCATGGCAGACACATTGGCGCCGGCGCGCGCGCAGCTATTCGCCTTCACTGTGCAGTCGCCGTCTGACACTGCGCTGGAGCCGCTTCATAGCGCCTCTGACTGGCGTTTGCAGGTAGGTAATGCCATGAAGAAGGAGAGCGCAAATGCTGCTCAACGGCGCAGAAGAGCCGAGAAGCTTATCTCATCGGATCCCGAAGTAGTTGCCTGGCAATTAGCGGTTCAGTGTACGAAGAATGAACAGAAGAAGGCTAACCCCCGAATGCAGAGATGTTACTTGTCTCGTACTTGACTCAAGACAGCTTTGCCGCTTGCCATAAAACGTTCTCGAACTTGCGGACGACTTGCGGGCAACTTGGCTCGGTCGAAGTCGGGACAAGTTTCAAGTCTGCTGCGGGGCTAGCTTGAAACAGTCTTCATGCGTTATTCCAACATGGCCGCCTCTCGAATGCACGTTGCGCGGAGGTTGTCTGTTTTTGAGTATGCTTGCCGCGCTATGGGCGTAGCATTTTCTGATGTACATTGCCTGCCGAAGATTCCGCGACCCGCCTTACGTGACTGAGGAAATCCGGTGGAGTTATACGACTAGGAACATTTCCACGCTCACTACAGGTTCACCAAGAACGCCGTGCAGCAGCTTCTGGCTATGTTGCCGCTCCAAGAAAGCGGGGACAACCGAGGACAGCCTGTGCCTCCCATGTTGCATCTACTGATGGCGCTCAGGTTTTACGGCGCTGGCACATTCCAGACAGTCACCAGGGATCTCGTCCGCATTCCGCAGTCGACAGTGTGCCGCGCAGTCGGAAAAGTGACCCTACTCATCGCAAAACACTTGTACTCGATGCTGATGCGCTTCCCGCAGCCGGCGGGATTTCCTAAAGTTATGCGGGACTTTTATGAAGTGGCCGAATTCCCTGGCGTTACAGGATGTGTCGACTGCACACACATGCGCATTAATAGCCCCTGTGGTGACGACGCCGAAGTGTTCCGTAACCACAAAGGCTATTTCTTGGGACTTCCTCGTAGCTTTGTATTGCAAGCAGGTGCCCTCGTACAAACAGGCGGATGAGCTTTCCGTTCACCTCGCAGGACACACATGGCAGGCCTGTGTCTTTTTCGTTGTGCGCGACAAAGCTTCCAGCAGATAACATATCCTGACCATGTGGGTCCCCCCCTCCTCCCCACACCAACATGCAGCGCGGCATTGTTGCACCCCGCGAGGCGAAATTCCACCGAGGCCCGCGATCCTGACACCCGCTTCTTGTCTTGTTTACCAAGAATCAGAAGTTCAACGAAAGTAGGCAAATAATTAGCATTTCCAGTCCTATTCTTTAGCTTTTTTGTCGGGTGGCGGCACCCACATGGGCCTGAACAAGGGCTTTGTACACTTTGTTCCCAGAACTTGTTGCTTTTTTATTTCTTCATATATAACTGCGACCTAGCTCGCTACGAGCATATCCATAAGCGACTAGAAAGGCTAGTACCTTGAAAATTCGCGATACCTCGCTTAAAACTTGCGAGCCAGGGCAGCACATATACACTCCGCGTTCGATAAGAAAAAAAAACGACGAAAGAACACAACGCAAACCATGCCGTGTTTCGCATCTTTATGGGAAATTCTATTAGCGCGCAGGCCGAAGCAAGCAAGCTTGGAGTAACGCGCCGCGCTTGGGCGGCCACTGAAACCAGCAGGCAACGGACGCTTTACACAAGCAACACTGTGCATCGCTGCGGCGGCGGGAACCACGTGCCGCTCGTTAGCAGTAAAATGACAAAAATATGCTTGTAGCACTTTGATCTGATAGTTCTTTTTAAATGTACGAACTTTTCTTGCTGTAACACGTGCCTTACGCCAACTTCATTATTAACCTCGATACCAGGCGAGCAACGTGTTTCTGCATTGAAGCTCGTTCTTGACTTGACCAAGCAAGACAGCCTGAGCGTCTATGAAACGCGAAGGCCGACTTGGGTGTTTGCAAGTCCGCTGCTTGCTTCGGGCCGACTTGCTCAAGTCAAGTCGAAGGCACGAATCAAGCAACATCTCTGCATTCGGGGGTAATAATCCTAGACAATCTGGAAAGCTAAGAATAATCAGCTGAACCTTTGCTTAGTTAACTACAAAAGAAGCCACAAAACGTCGAAAAACAAAAAAGCAGAGCGGCAGAAAACAGAGACAGAGCGCAGAGACGTGGCACTAACCTCGTGGTTAGTGGTTAGTGCCACGTCTCTGCGCTCTGTCTCTGTTGTCTGCCGCTCTGCTTTTAAAGACGATAGTCTTTCTTGGGGAACTTAAACGCAGAAATTTTGGTCTGTCTGTCTGTCTGTCTGTCTGTCTGTCTTTCTGTTTGTCGGCACGTCCCTCGATTCAGCCACTCGGCCAAAGTTGAACCACTTGCACAAGAGCCAGCCGTCTTGAACTGGTACGGCTGCTCATACTTGTGAACGTTGTCGATCAAAAAGTAAATATCATGCATATCTGAGGTGCAACATTACTAGGTAAGTATTAGGTGGCGTGTCCCTTTAATAGAAAATGCATACATACGTAATTTTAAGGACCCTATAGTTTCTTAAGCTGCGCTGAAAATGCATAAGAATGGAAGCTTGAGCGAGTTGGTATGCGTTCATCTTTGTTGAAACAGCGCTCACTAGACGACGACGAAGTAAAAGAAGGCACAGGACAGGCAGCGCCTGTCCTGTGCCTTCTTTTACTTCGTCGTCGTCTAGTGAGCGCTGTTTCAACAAAGCTGAAAATGCGACTGCGCTGAAATTTGCCTTCCTCCGTGCCCTTCGCACGAGCTCATTGTTGTGTTTCGGTTTCGGTTCTGTATTGCACTGTACGAATGACATGGGTTGGTGTTGAAAAACTTTAGTTTTGAGAAGGCCAAGAAGGTGAAAAAAAATATTTAAAAAATGAAAAAGCAGCGTTGTGGGCGGCCTTCAGGCTGCCGGTTGTGGGCGCCGCTCTGGCGTTCCTGTTTTACCCAGGCGACGTGTAAATAAAAGAGTGTGTGGAGAGTACTCGTTGAGTGCGGACGTTTCTCTGCTTCAGCGCTTCGCGCCAAACCGCGTTTTCGGGCTGGCTGGCGTCCCCGCCGGTCGCGTTGGTCACCCGCCGGTCTTCGCCTGCTGCTACGCCGGGACTACCAGCACGCAACACAGCACTCATGTTTCCCGGCGTATTGCCAGATGGCGTCCATATCTCACACAGCGCCTCTTCTATCGTCTTTACATGACATTTGCAGCGAAGCACGCAGATACGCGGCCAATTTTTTTTCCGCTTTTCGACGTTTTGTGGCTTCTTTTGTAGTTAACTAAGTATGTACCAACTTGCCCAACAAGCAGCTCTCCTGACCTTTTGCTAACGCTACGTATATCCTGGCGTAGCCTACCTAAGCCACTGCAAATTTTGTCTTAACGCTCTCTCATTTAAATTACCGATGTCTGTTCTCGCCGTTCTTGGGTAGATATGAGCTGTCAATCACCTATGGCACATACCCGTACACCGCGGCCCTTGGTAAACGGGTATGTACCACATGTGTCTGGTGGAAAGGTGTTTGACGACGTACGCGACAGGATTTTCACGATGTTCATGTCCATGACGCGACAGTCATATTCCTCAAATCCTCTTACCTTCCCATGCCAATTTTGGTCTACACCAAGTTAAGGAGGCGATCATGAAAGCAGCCAGACGTAGGCGGATAGATAGATAGATAGATAGATAGATAGATAGATAGATAGATAGATAGATAGATAGATAGATAGATAGATAGATAGATAGATAGATAGATAGATAGATAGATACATAGATAGATAGATAGATAGATAGATAGATAGATAGATAGATAGATAGATAGATAGATAGATAGTAATAGATAGATAGATAGATAGATAGATAGATAGATAGATAGATAGATAGATAGATAGAATAGATAGCTAGATAGGTCGATCGATAGGTAGGTGGTGGATAGGTAGGTAGGAGGTAGATAGGTGCTCGGTCTAGTCCTCGGTCGGCTCGGTCGGTCGATGGATAGGATAGGATCGGATGGATGGTCGGATCCGGTAGCGATAGATAGTAGGATCGATAGATAGGATCGGATAGATAGATCGGATAGAT
>NC_051180.1:161246135-161287686 GCF_013339695.2 Rhipicephalus sanguineus
CAGGCCTCTGCCTTGCCCTTGAAGCAGGACTCTTTTTACTGTTTCAAAATAAACCACGGCAATCGGGGCGTTGCACGGTATGAAAGCTTTCGGCTAACATTCACTGCAAACTAAGATCGAAGTATTTCCGAGGCTCGTTTATATGTTAGATACACCAAATCAATCGAAACAAAATTTTTTTCAGGGAATGGATAGATGATGTTAGTTGCTGCCTTTAACTAGGTTACTAATTTATAGGTAAATTCGAAGGAAGACGGGGAGAAAAATCATGCGTCCGTCGGTAGAGCCTCACTGATGAATAGGGTGAACCGATGAAATTTAACGTAAACATTAAATATATGTAGCCAGCTAGGTTTCTATTTAGCGAACACGCGCACTTGACAGCTCGACAAGTATATCATCCTTTTGCTCCATCTTTCGTCGCTTCTGTTGACATTCGCGAAACAGAGAGAACGTCAATGCTTCCAATCAGGATAACCAATATTTCTCCGCATCCTAATAGTGAAGATTACAGCGGTAAAATGCCTTTGAATAGTGTGGAAAACGATGACGATCATGATGCTGGCGCATGGCAGTCACCGCAGGCCTTAGGTCAGGATAGGTTCGGAACTTCTGCGCATTATTAATTTTGACAGGCTGGTATTCTTAAACGTGCACCGAATCTAAATACAGTGCTTTTTCTTCCGCATTTGGCCGTTGTCAAATTGCCTTGTACAGAGGAGCACAAATCAATAGCAACTAAGTTGCAATAGCGTGTGAACCCTACCTACAGCCAACCCGCCGTGGTGTTCTTGTGGTTCTGGTGCTCGACTGCTGACCCGAAGGTCGCGAGAGCGAGTCGCGGCCGCGGCGGCAGCATTTCGATCGAGGCGGAAAGGTAGAGGCCGGTGTACGTAGACTTAGTTGCACCTTAAAGAACACAAGATGGTGAAAACTGCCGGAGCCTTGTACTTCGGCATCCCTCATAACCATATCGTGGTTTTGGGGCGCGAAAACCCAACGAGTATTATTATTAAATCTATAGCCCTTAACTGCTGCAACCGGTAGAAAAGGAGATTGTGAAGTCTAAATTAAAGAAAAAACAAATAGCAGGAGAGTGGAGTGATATTTACATATATGGTAAAATTCCTTTGAGCCTTCTCCACTCGAACGGTCTTCTTTTTTACCCTTCAGTTTCGAAACATTGCATGCTGATGGCTTGTCTTTTGCATCCGCGCAGTGGACCTTGCTACCTGCATGGCTTCCGTGCTGCGCTCAACAGCTCGTCTTGCTGGCATCAACAACAAAACCAGCGCTTTCGAGTGTGCTTGTAGATATTGATGGTTCTCGTGAGTTACACCAAATTAATTGGCCATGCGACCACAGAAGACCCTAATAAGTGTGTAGTTGGATAATATAAAGGTTACGAAGAAAATGCGGCCAAGAGCGACAAGAGGCAGCCGAACAAGCGAGATATGTGTACTTGTATAGTGTTCGTAACGTCGTAGCAAGTTCGAAGAAGCTAGGGTTGTGCGTTGAGGGCGTATTTTTCTTTTTCTGGTCGCGTGTCCGTCTAATGGCGATAATGATAAGGTTAACGTCTCGACGCGAGATTATATGGAAATTCAGACTAAAAGTTTAAATGCTCGGTTTACAGTGAGAAAAACCACAAAATGATTCATACGCACGCCGTATTGGGAGTTTAGGTTAAATTTCACGGCATGAGGGTCTTTGATGTGCACCTAAATCTAAGTACACCGGTGTTCCTGCACTTCGCCTCCACCAAGATGCCGCCTCCGTGGCCGGAAATCGAAATAAGACGGTGACTTGAGCGAGCTGGTATCGGTTCACCACGAGTTCATCATAACTTGCTGTGTGCGCTTTTCTTTATTCATAGTGTCTTTGTGACCATATAAGTTCACGGTTCTTTTTATTTAGTCGTAGTCGGTCTAAGCTTCATCGGGTAATGAAGTTGAAATTATTTTTGAGTATTTGAAGGTCAGTGTGACGCGGCTATATAAAACTGCGCAATATGTTTCAGTGCGAAAATCAGCTCATTTGAGTTGAGTACTTTGGAAAAAATCACTAAAAGCGAAACACCAAACACTCACTCAAGTAAGCACCTATAAGAGTACTGACGTGTGTAGACGAACACACAGACGCACAAAGAAAGTTGTTTTCTTTTCGTCCATTCTCTTGACCCGCGCTTCTCAGTAAAGTGTCCAGAGCGCCAGCCACGCGTAAGTGCGCGCATTGAGACGAGGCAGAGCGTAGCACCCACACTACGTTGTACGGCATGATGCGGTCCACCGGCGCCCCGTCTTGGTGGCCCCGTCCAAGGACGCCAAGCAGGCGAAGAAGCAGCAATAACAGCTGCAGCAGCCAATCGGCGCAGGACGGCCGATAATTGAGAGACGGTGCCGCTGCGTAGCGCCCATCTCGTGAGCGCGCAGGCACGCGGCAATCTGCATCACCGATGCGAGGATTAAACGGCGACGTCTCCATCTGGGTGGCCTCCGTCTGCCACCAGGGCGCACGACAGGGAGCTGAGTTTGCTCGGTGCACATTGATAGCTTCGCAGCGGGCAGAAACGACAACTATTACTGTGAAATGTGCAGGCCTTCAAAGAAATTTGGTACAAGTTGCATGGTTGGCTACTTTTGCATGTCGCGAGCAGTATTTACGTTTCGCGAGCAGTACACAGAATTTCTTTACAAAATGTAATTCCAAAGCATGGCGCATCCTTGAATCTGAGAGTTGGGGCATGATAGCCGACAGGAGAGGCAAAAAAAATGTAAAGGTGTTGCTCAAAGGACGACCGCGTAGGAAGCAGCTTGTCAGTCTTTGCCTCGTTGTCATTTCTGTCAAAAATAACTTCCGCAGGCACTACTGGAGACGGTAGAAAGAGCGAGAGCAAGAAGGACTGTTAGATTTCGGCGCCCTACTTATATTCTAAATACAATATCCACACCTTCTTGGCGTGCTATATCTCATAGAACAAAGTCGCAAATTAAGCGCCTTGTGAAGGCTCCTATGAACGCCATGTTGCATCACTCGCGCGTCTTCGAGCCGCTCCAGCATTTTCAGAAACGGAAACAGTGAGTGCGAAGATGTTCGAGTAGCCAATCGCAATGGAATGCACATGCAACCGCGCTTCAGGGAGGTGTCCAGTGGCTGCCACGGCGCATCCGCCTAATGTACCATGTCCTAGCAAACAGCGCAGAAGCCCGCAGTTTTCGCGTGTCTGAGAAGGCGTGTGATGACGCAGCGCCAATTTTCACGCTCCGCGGCCGTCGCGCGAGGACCACGAGACAAGAAGAAAGTAGGTGTTGAATCGGCAAAATGGGTGGAACGCCCGCGACGCGGGAGAGCTAAATAAATTAAAGGGCGAGGAGGAACTAGCAGGCGCGGGAGCTCGTGAGAGAGCGCGCATGTACTAGCCTTGCAAGGGCATTGCGTAAAAACCTGTGCTCCAACAAGCGTGTCGGCGAGAACAAACGGTCGTTTTCGAGGTGGTACCGATCTCCCGCCCCACGTCGGACCGGAGTAGCCGTTCTGGGAAACTTCATTCTTGAAGAAGCGCGCCCGGCCGCATTGCATCAGTCCTGACCAACCAGTGCGCCACGCATTCGCCGGTCACCCACTGCGCGCGCACTCTCTTTCAGCTCGTTAAACGAGGCTCCCACGACGCGAAGCACGCTGTGCTATCGCGAACCACTCTTTCTGAGAACTTCAAATTGAGAGGTGTCAAGGCGCGTATGAAAGGCGAAAGCGGCGTACACACGCCGCCGCCGCCGCCGCCGCCGCCGCCGGAAGCTCACTCGATGCCAGGTACGTGAGCTCATAAATACGGTGAAAAACTGCGCAGCGAGGAGCTTGCCACATCACTTACGAGCGGAATGACACACGATACGTGCGTGGAAGTCATTTGGCGTCGGTAATAAAGACATTCGCTGTTAAACCTTTCTGTTGCTGTTCATCTATGCCGTGTGGCAAAGTGCTCATTAAAAGCTACAGAGGCATAATGAGCTTGAGTGCGTGTTTCAAACCACATCGCTTTGGCTCCAATATGCGTGCGTAGATTGCAAGCTCTCCTCTACGCCGGGCCTAGGAGCATTGTCTGATCTTAGTTACTATTTTACTGGCTCCCTTATGAGCATGGATTGAAGAAAGGCTAGGAGGGAGCGTGCTATATAGCCTTCGCTGGCCGACAGCATCTGCAGCCGCTCTCTTCTCTCTCGCATTTCCCGCTGTGTTTTACGGCGCCTTACGCACAGGACTTTTGCCTGTACAGGCAATGAAAATAAGGACAGAATAGGTGAACCCGCGTGAGCGCAGGTGACAAGCTTCGAAAGGACGCCATGCGGACACAGCCACCAAAGAACGGAAGCAATTTCAGTGGATGCGTGACCACAAGGAAGAGAGCCAGGACCACGCCGTGTTTCTTGCTTATCAGTTTATTAACAGAGCACGTGTTTATGATAGCATTCCCAGGATCCCCTTGAACTCACCTCTCTGTCGTTCTTGGCAGGGTGTGTAGGGGGAAAGGGGAAGGAAAGGCTGTACGGTTGTCTTATGCTGTTGATCCATGTTTCTAAACTCCACCAGCAAGGTGAAGAATAACAGCACGCGCATAGCACTAAGCAAAGGGGAGGCGTAACAGCTGCGAATTTCAAATCAAGGTCATTGCAAACCTAACATTTATTTCACATTCGTCTTATCGCAGCGATGTCACACAAGACAAAAAAGTATTAAGTAAAGCTATAAAAGAAATAAAGACAAATTGAGGAGCCACTCCAGTCTGCGAAGCTGGATAAACAGCAAAGCTATCTAGCACAGGACACAGAGTTGACGCAGAATTCAGAACCTTAACCGATATCTGCGCTAGTTTTTTGCACACACAGACACACTCTAGAAATATTTTCACTTGGTGGAGACGGTGAAGAAAGCGGCAGTCACGCTGCTAGAGACGAAACTTTATATTGGGCAAAGCTGTGCCCAGAAAACTAAGTAACTCAAATGACAAGCAATTCACTCTGTGTACTAATAGCGGTGCTATCACTCGCTGGTGCTATCAATGGCAAATGGAAGTGAATGCCTCAAAAACGAAGTACATTCAATTTACGAGAACTACGAACCCAGAGCTGCATTCTTACATGATTAACAATATGCTAGTTGAACATGTGCCTACAATAAAATACTTAGGCGTCCATCTTGCACACAACCTCTCATGGAATGCTCATATTGAGGCAGTAACTAGTAAGGCTTCAAGAGCCCTAGGATTAATTAAACGTAACTTGCACTCTGCTCACCAGTCCACCAAACTTCTTGCATACATAACTTTAGTTCGCTCAAAAGATGGAATATGCCGCCCTTATTTGGAATCCTAACCAGCAATACCTAATTAATAAACTTGAGGCTATCCAAAACAAAGCAGCCCGCTTTATCACAGGAGATATTCACGGGTCTATAGCGTGCGCTCTTTTGCACATTCTTGTCACTTTTTCCCTTGTAGTTATTTTTATTTGTCCTAAACTGCCAAAATTTCACTCTGTGATCCCTGTATTTTCTTACGAGCATTTTAACCTGTATTACCTTATGTGTTTTACTAGATTCTATTGTTTCCTATGTTTCACATACTGTAAAGATTGTTCAACACTGTTTTTAGTCTTATTTCACAGATTTGTTTCGAATTGTTTTCACAGATTGCTCAAAATTTTCTTTGTACAATCCACTCCTGCCCATAGCTTGTAAAACAAGTTGGCAGGAATAAATAAATAATAAAAAAAACGTCATTGAAATTACCTGCACTAGAAAAGCGTAGGCTTATCGCCCTGCTGTCTCATTTCCACAGGCTTTATTTCAGTGATTCATCGTCTATAGTCCCAGATTAAACCAACTCATCGTCTTTTTCCACGCCTGGATCATGCATACATCATGCATACAATGTACAACCAATTAATGTTTGCGCGTACTAACTACCTTCGTGACTCACCACACAGGGGCGTAGCCAAGGGGGGGGTGTTGGGGGGTTCAACCCCCCCCCCCTGAAATTTTTCAATTTTGCTTGCGTATATATTACACAGACATACAAACGCACGCACGAACATACATAAAGTATGGTTGAACCCCCCAAAAAAAAATTTCTGGCTACGCCCCTGTCACCACAGTTTCTTGCAATTTATCATTGGAATAAACTACCAAGCGATGTTGTAACTGTGCGCGATCACGACACATTTCATTAGCAAATTCAAAGGAGATGTAGAATGTCGAAGTGTGAGATTTTGTAGATTTCTTTTGTTTAGTTTAGTTCCAATATTACCTGTATTATTGCATGTCCTGTTTCATGCCTTACTGAGTGCTACATTGTATTACCATGTTTTCTTCGTATGCAGACTTCTTGTGCTTTTTGGATTTTCCTTTTTTATGTTCTGTGTGAACATTCCTTTCGTAAACATAACCCTACAGTATTGTAACTACCCCCCCCCCCCGCCTCCCTATGTAATGCCCCCATGGGCACTTTGGGTATATGAATAGATAATACTTCTGTTCAACCTCGACGTACATGGGCAACATGTCGATGATGCATTTATTCAGGCGTTCTGTCACGCAGTTCGTCTGCGGGTGGTAAGCTGCTGCGTTCCGATTAGGGTTTCATTTTATCTCATGATGCCTTGAGTTAGATTCGCAAAAGCTGTACCCCTGTCAGTGATGAGGACTTCTGGAGCACCACGCCACAGCCGGATGTTGTCTACGGAGAGGTCAGGGCTTTCGTTTTGGCGTAGTGGGTGAGGTAGTCTGTAGCCACGGCACTCCATTTCTTGCCAGATTCTGACGTCGGAAAAGGCCCCAGTAAGCTCATCCTGATCTGCTGGAACGGTCGGTAATGTGGCTTGATCGGTTGTAGGAATCCTGCTGGCCTTGTCGACGGTATTTTGCCTCGCTGACAGTTGACCTCGGCGTGCTTTGACGAAGTAGACGACGTCAGCATTAAGGCATGGCCAATAATACTACTCCTGGATTCTCGTGCCCTTACGCGAGAAGCCGAGCTGACCAGCGGTCGCGCCGTCATGCAGGGCTTTGCGAATCCCCAGACGCAGTGCCGAGGCCACAGCGATAACATAGCTGGCATGGAATGTCGGGAAGTTCTTTACGAGTAGGCCGTTTCCCAAGCACAAACGAAGACAATCCACGCCCTGAATGCTGTGGGGATGTTGTCGGTCTTCCGTTCTAGGTACTCAGAAGGTTTCGTAGTGTGGATCAGTCCGCTGTTCGGTGAAGTTGCCTGCGTGTACTGTTCCTAGACAAGTGTCTCAATCGATCGTCGTGTAGGGGCTGATCAATAGGGCGCTGGACAAGCAATTGGCGTCTGAGTGTTTCCCATCCGGACATGTCGACCACGACCATGTTTAATGCTTAATACTTGGAGTCTGAGGCTGTACCATGCAAGGCGACAGGAAGTGTCTTTTAAGTTTGCTAGCGTACACAAGGCGTGGTGGCCGCTTACCACCTTGAAGGGCTGTCGTACAGGTAAGGGCGAAACCTTGACGTGGCCAAAATGATGGCAGGTCATTTCTTTTCCATCGCTGAATAGTTGGCTTCGGCGTTTGATAGCCACCGGCTTGCATAGGCAATTACCTTTTCAAGACCGTGATTCTTTCTGTACAAGCACGGTGCCGAGTCCTGCACTACCCTGCTATCGTCGGTGTGAATTTCGGTTTCGGCTTCTTCGTCTAAGTGGAAAAGAAGGGGAGGCTGCAGACATCGTTTCTGCTCCTCAAATGCTTCGATCTGTGGAGTTTCGCATATGATATCTGCGTCATATTTCATGAGAACTGTCAATGGTGCAGCGATGCGGGAGAAGTTCTTCACGAAGCGTCAATAATAGGCACAGGGAGCAAGAAACTGGCGCACTGCCTCCTTGTCGACGGGCTGAGGGACGTTCGCGATAACTTCAGTCTGGGCGAACTTCGCACTATATGGTCGATGACGTGTTGCAGGAAGAGCAGCTCTTCGTAGTGGAAATGACATTCCTCTGGCCTAAGGGCGAGCCGGATGACTTAATGGCTTGAAAACACCACCTCTAGCCGTCTAAGTTGGTCGTCAAAATTCGCCGATAAAATGACGAGGTCATCCAAGTAGATGGGACAATATCGCCACCTTAGGTGCGCCTGTAGTGTACCCAGGTGGGCGCGTTATAACGCCTCCTCGTTGCGCACAATAGAGAAGGCGTTGTTCCAGCAAGCATAGTTAAGGAATAGAAGTAAACACGCGGAAGCACACAACAATCGACGGAGCATATGCCTTGGTTTGCAATGAGGATTGCGCATGGTGGAGGAAGGACAGGATTCCTATGGACATCCTGTACATGAACGGATGTCCTACAGACATCCGTTCAGCGTTTGTGGTGTCCTAACTTCTTTCTTGCGTCCGTGTTTGCGCGCCCAGTCTTTTGGAATAAATACTTACCAAACAGCTCAGCTCCCTCTTATTTTATCTTTTACAGCACTAGAAAAAATTATACTTTATTACCAGGACATCGCTCATGCGAGAAAACGTTTTCTCGGGCAAATAGCTAGAACTAAACTACGGCTTTTGGCAAGCCGCATGACCAATCCATGTCCTATTGTTTCCCAGGCAGAGCAGTTCATGAGTCAACATTCACACCTCGTACACTCGCCTTTTCATCTACAGACGGGTGCACTGTTAAGGGGAACACTTGCGGGTGTGGCATTTCCGGATTTCAATCTTTTGCGAAATCACAGTGGCATAGATTTGCATAAGACTACTGGTAGTTCAGAGTTCTGATTTCTCTCGACTGACTCGTGCAGTGCACGACCAATGTTTTAACATGCACTTGTAATTAGGAGGCCAGCAACTTGAAAGGTGCACATTCGAGTGTTCCCTCAAAGAGGGGACCGTACTGTACTTCGTAATACAACTCTCGGCAGAAGCTCGAGTAAGTCTATCTCAATAACTTACACATTACGAATTACATTCAACCATGAAATGAATAGAAAAGAATAGTTAAGTTCATTTGAGTGACATAAATTAAACTAAAAAAAGAAGCTTTAAAAAGTTCCAGCCGGAAATATTAAATGGATACTTCCGTCTAATTACCTATCCACCTCTGCCATTCTACTACATAAAGCTTCGCCCTACAATGACAAAACGTATTGTGTAGCCTAAGCATGCATGTACCACTCTAAAATTTCAATCGTAGGAGCTAATGCAATCGCACAGCCCGTGTGATTCTTAAGGTGAATAATCGGCGCTCGGCAAGAGTCACAAAATAGGAGACAAGGCATATATAGAGTGCAGTCAAAGTAGGCTAGGAAAAAGTAGGCAATTTTTAGGTACACGACTGCTTCTACTAAGAGAGGTGTACATGAAGATTAAAGGGACAGACCCTACTCTTGCGTCTGCCATATGACAGTAATAATTATGAGAACAAAAGGCAAGGAACGTAGATCGGATGCACCGGATCCCTAACGCAGGCATACGGCTACATAGCTTTGATTGAAAGAGAAAACATGCGCAGATGAGTTACCTTTCAGGGAAGGACCTTAAGTGTCCGCGTACTTCTTCACTTTTGGAGTCTGCGCTTTTGCAGCACTGATCGTGCATAATGTGGCCACACATCCAGCAGAGGCTCTGATTGCTTGGCTTTCACTTTCCCTGTGCCTGCGGCAGCTGCTTACTCATAAGGAAGTAAAAAAAATAAAACATATAGTCGTGCTGGATTGCGCAGTGCAGCGAGCAGGCTTTCCGCAATCCCGGATATTCGTGGTCATAGGTCGCCACCTCGGAGCGCGGCTCGCCAGGCGTGAATGTTCGCGCGCAGCCCGGCGTCGTCGCGCTCGACACACGTCGATCCGGCTCGCTGCGTCACGCTTTTTCGTTACCTGCGATTTCGCCACGGCTCGGCCTCCCGAACGCTCCGCGATTGGCTTCCCTGCAGAGACTGTACTACTATCTGCGTACAACATTCACCTGCACAGTGTGTGTTCGGTTACGCGCTATCCGCCTCCACAACGGCGCAAGCGCAACAGCGCACAGTAAACCGGCAGGGCAAGAACTTGGGCCAGTTGATTGTACGTATTTCACGAACAGCCCAGAAGCAGATGACAAGGACAAAGACAGCGAGGGGAGGACATGTGTTGGCTTCGTCGGCTTTGTCCCCGCCTTCGCCTTCCACACTACTCGGGAAAAACAGTGAACTCGTCCGCGCGGGCGTGAAGATACTAGGAAAAATTTTTATATGGACCCCGCTACATGAGCCGTGTCTCACGCGAAAAGCTTTCTTTGATATATTTCTACTTCTTACTTCCCGACATTAGCCCTGCACCTTACACTAAGTCTACTCAGATAGTGGTAGGAGACCAATGTGTTTGAAACAGTGCAACTTATAATCGCACCAACTATGACTGCGAGAGGCATAGTATACTGTCCGCAGCGTTCGCGCCAACTAGCAACAGGCCATTGAGGAAAAAAATGCTACTAGGTCCTTGACCAACCAAAACATCAGTCAAGTGAACAGTCAAGGCTCTCACAGAAGATTTATTCAACACATGTCCTGCATTATGAATTAATTCATGAAGCGAAAGAGAGTGGACGCGGAGTTTGTCGATATCACGAGTCACTGGCCTCTAACCTCACTTTCTTTTTCCGTCGCACGCACTGGACCCTTGGTCGGAGCTCGCGCGCATGCAGGGCTGGCACGTGCACTGTGACTGGCTTCGCTTGTCGTAACGGGGCTGTCAGCGTTTCGCTTGGTTCACGACGCCTGCAATGCACAGAGTGGTGTGCGTAGCACTCGAGCGCTGGCAGTTTCTGTGGCAATGTGGCGAATGAGATACATTGCTACAACTGCGGTTAGCCAAAACTTCAAACACAGTTGACGTTGCGCCAACATGAAAACTGCATCCGCTCATTCAGAGCGCAGCTCTTAGGCGCCCATTCCTGCGTTGAACGGCGTCGGCGTTGTCGTAATCGGCAAAGCGAACGAGGACGAAAGAACGCGAACCTGGAGCGCAGCAGAACCTGAAAGATGGCGATAGCGAGGAGAGCGCGAGGAGGTGAGTACGACAGTGGCGAGGCGACAGGTTCCGCGGCGCCACAATAGAACGCGCCGTCGTGCTGTCGCCGATGACGTCATCACTGAGGTATGTGGCGAGGGCGCCCACCTATGCCACATATGAAAATAGAGCGCTGCATGAAAGGAGGCCTGTCTGCGACGGCTGTTGTGGAACACGTCCACGCGCTGCCTTTCGCAGTCTCCCGGTTAGCGAGGCAGTCGAGCTACGCTCCGCCTGCGGTGGTTGATGTCAAATGGGTTGCACGAAATCGTCCGCGTCCGTCCCGCTGCTCACGGCGCGGTACGCACCTGTACATACATGCATGTCTCTTTCAAATTATTTGCCTCAACTTATCGCAAATTCAAAACACCTAAACAACTGCGCTCACAATTCGCATTAGGCAGTATCGTAATCGTCGGCGAATTTTTTATCACTGTAATCCTGCGCCTTTCTCTGAAGTCTGTCTTGTTAAAACGAGAATGAAGCATACGAAAACTGAAAAAGTGTAATAAAAGTGCACTTCCTATTGAAAAACAGGTTTTACTTAAGGAAACATGAGAACTTATTTTTGGCCTAGTTGGTTCATTCGCTATGACTATTGCCGCTAAAGTGATATGAAAACGAAGGAAAGAAAGAGAGAGGAAAATACAGGCGGCTGGAAAGGAAGCACGCTGCATATTTATTTCAGAAAATACACTGTATATTTATGTTCCCGTTTCATTTATACTCCGCATAGGTAACTATAGGAAAAGGTGTAAATGATTTCTTCGAATTCTTTAAAATTTCATCAACCTAGTCATGTAGATGATTTACTGGTGAAGATATCTGCTAAATGAGTAGTTTTCCATAATAGGACATTGAGAATTAATTGTACCCCGATAAGCACAGACACGGAAGAAGACTCGAGATCCCATTTCAAGACTGGTTCTTATTTTTCAGCCACATATATCATGCTGAGAAATGTTATAACGCTAGAATAAGGCTCTAGAACATTTCGTGCACACTGGTGTGCAAAATTTCAATTTCCACTTGTCGTTCTTGTTGTCCTTTACAAAGGATTAAGGACACCTGCACGTGGCACCGTCTCTCGTCGGCTCCAGCGGCACCCCGCCGCGGCTGATTGTTAAAGGGGTGGTGCCACTAAATTTGTGGCTTGCGCGTTCTTTGCTGTAAGCGTTTACTATAGCTCCAGGAAGCATGATGCACGCACCAAGATTCATGTATTCTCGCTAAATAATTTAATATCGCTGTTTGATGTGGACAACTTTCGGTTTCGGTTTCTGGGCGCCGAGGTTGGGCAGTGACGTAGAAGTGTAGGAGGCGTGGTCACGTGACCACACAAGGCTGTGACGCACTTAGCCAGGAAGCTATCGAAACTCGGCGAGTGATGTAGCAACCGATGCTTTGCCGGTACTATAGTGAATTGGAATATATTCTAGTTCACTACAGCCGGTACGTACGTTGCGGAAGTGGCGGAGGTCAGGAGGTCACTCACGTTACTACAGCAGATCTGGTGTGACGTCACTACAACTTTCGTTGCCCATCCTACAGATCTACGTCAGAGTTGGCGCGCTAGCGATGGGTTTCGATCGGGAGAATGGGCATTTAGGTACACTTTGGAAGTGAATTAAAATATATTCTAAACGTTTGCTGTGTCCGACCTTTCGTGTGGAATGTCCTTGCATACAGGGGAAACCCACAACAGGCTTGTTATAGCCTCGAAATTTAATGGCACCACCCCTTTAAATAGGCGAAAGAACATCATATTTGACGACAAAAACTTGTTATCAAAGTTGAACTCCGGTTATATGCAGCAGATACACCCTTGAACGTTATGGTAAGATTATTACAATAAAAAGGGACTGTGTTGCCAGGACATTTGAGCACTGCCTTTTAAAGTAACATGCGGAGCGATTAAAGCATTAGGTGCTCT
Source organism: Rhipicephalus sanguineus (assembly GCF_013339695.2). Classification (NCBI taxonomy): domain Eukaryota; kingdom Metazoa; phylum Arthropoda; class Arachnida; order Ixodida; family Ixodidae; genus Rhipicephalus; species Rhipicephalus sanguineus. The sequence goes on from NC_051180.1 coordinate 161,259,126, forward strand.
AGGAACTTGCATACTTTCCACAACGCAGTTGGACTTATACCGAGATTTTATTGCGATAGCAGCTATATAGACGCTATCGGTGGGTTTTTGCCGTCGCCGTCATGTTCCGGATATGTATATGCATGTATATACATATATAAATGTAAGAAACAATAAATGCTAAGAAAACATTTCCGAGACGCGTGACCTGGGATTCGAACCTGCGACTCCTCGCTCCGTAGAGCGCCGTGTTTGAATATTCTGCCCCGCGCCGTAATTCCTTTATATACGTCCACCAGAATACTAAAGGCGAGCTATTTATGTACACCATTTACCACTCGTGGTACGCAGAGCTCGGAGGTGCTTCAGCGTGTTCACTCACCCGCGATATAGACCGAAGCGCGCTCTTTAGAGGCGATGGTAGCTACTGTGCTGAATATATCGGGTGCTATGGAAATGAGACTTGGTGGAAGGAGACATGGTGCCTCCTGACTATGTGTGTATTTATTATTTATTTTTATTAGGCTAGGACACCAATAGCGAGCCCACCTGATACAAAGGGTAAGAGGCCACACCTATCATCATCATCATCAAAGGTCGGCACCCCGCTCGTGTTTCGCAGGAGTTGGGATTTGCACTTCTAGCATTTCTAGTAACGATGCGGGCTCCTGACCTTTACTTCGCCCTACAGGGCGTGGTCGTCCGTGCTTGCGCGCTTATCTCGTGAGGGGGCAGGTTTGTGTCTTGTGCTTTCACCGCGAACTTTGCGTTGAAGCTGTAGGCAGCCAAGGCGCCGGTAGTTGCTGCGTTGCTGCTGAGGAGGCGGCGCGCCTCGTGTGCCACTAGTTCACAACAGTGGCAGCATTTGCAGCGTCGGAACTTCGCATAGCTGGAGGGCAGCAGGGACGTAGCTGGCGGGCTAGCCGAATGGCGATGGCCCTTGTGAGGGGCTCGCGAAGCGGGGGCTGCGAACTCGGCCGTTGGAGCGTTCGTGTCTCGCGGGGGCAAACACGCCACACGAAAATGACCGATGGACATTTGAAGCATAGTTAGTGAGCTAAGTGAGGCCCACCGGACGACGCGCACTGACAGTAGAAAAGGACATACACAAAGTACAACAAAGCGGGAACGCGGCAAGAGAGGCGACAGCGTCTCTTGCAGACGCAAGAGCTCCGAAGAATATGTCCGTTAGCCTTGAACTCTCGTGAGAGACTTCTATATGCCGCACGAAGGTCACTTCACTCGCTGCAGCTACCGCGTTTGAGCGAAGAGTGAACTTCTAGCTAGAAGAGCCAAAGTGGGGGCTGGTTGGGTATGCGTAGTTGATACTTGCAGCGCGTTTCACAAACACAAATAAGTAACAAATGGGACAGTTGCTAGTACGCGCTGGTCCTGTGCGTACCTGTGCGTTCTTTTCGTGAGTCCTTTGTGTTTGAGCACTGCAAGCGTTCAGCTTTGACAGTTAGTTTGAGATCGTCCTGTGTGCGTTCTTTTCGTGCGTCCTTTGTGCTTCACCAGCGCATTGCAAGTTTCGAGCTGCTTGCCATTCTTCGTGTGACATTCCGATCTATTTCTATCGCATTCATTGCTTCGCCCTTGCCGTGAAACTGTGAATTTTTTTCAGTGAGCCTCTACTCAACACAACGATGAGTCACTTTGGATGACTTGTTTTGTTCGTAGGATAGTTGTCTTTTGGTGCACCATACGTATGTCCCAAATCCTGGTCGTAAATTTCCCTTTACTCATATGCGCTTTTGCTCCGAACAATGCACTAGGCTAAATAATTGTTGCCTCAGGCTGGTTCATCTAAGTTTGCGAAATAATTTCGTCTATGACTTTCTCCTTCTAATTTAGAACTGCATATATGCAATTTCAAATTGCGTATGCAATTGTCCTAATGTCGTAATATGCGAATAGGCCTATTACGACATCGTCCTCTTATGTTGACCGAAGCAGATGAAAGGCGTTCGTTCAGTCGGGCCCATTACCCGTAAAGGAGACGAACTTGCATGATGGTGATTGCATAAAGAGGGAAACAATGGAGCCCGCCAGAAGCACTCGCTACATGTGCAATTTGACGTCCACTGTACCATTACTAACGTTTGTCGTTGGAACTTGTAGTTCGAAATCCAGGAGCTTGAGGACCTCTAACCCAGGCAATAGAAACTGGATTTAAAATGGCAGACCTAACGCTAAACGACGCCATGAGCAAGTAAATATACAGCGGCTGTGTTTAGCTGACATTCTGTACGTGAGAAGTAAAGGAAGGGTTTGGGCAAGTCACTGAATGCGTCGAACTGATGAGAGAAGATGGTGTGTTGCCATAATAAAGCGGATGTCAGGGTTATGCAGGTAGTCAAGCGCTACTATAATTTGTGTTTGAGAATATACTTCTTTAAACATCTGCTAAGCTTAAATATTTACTCCTCGCTCGATATATTTCGGCGGAATAAAAGTGAGGGCGACTGTAGGCGTAGCTTTACCATTCCTTGAGGTAGAGGGTGGGCGAATGGGAGAAGATGTTTAGGAGGCTGTAAGCTGAATTGTTTGTGTATGCATCGAGGAAGGCACACGAAATAGGTGCGTCACTCTTGCCACCAAATTTCGGAAATTTATCCTATTTACAGGAGGTTCATTTCAACAGTGATCGAACCGACTACCGGTGTCGGATGGATATCTCGGTAAGGTCCAAATGTATGTCTTCCCCATGCGGCCAATTCTTTTCATGCCACTCCTTCATTTACGTTTCATTTCTTACAAATAATTTATTTCATTTTAGTAACAGGTTAGGAAATTTCCCTGTCATGTCCTATGTTTTCATTGCGTGTCCACTTCATCATGATTGTGACTAGCAGAAATCGAACCCAAGGGTTCCTCGTCATCTCGTTCATTACTGAACGAGGGTGTCTACTCCAGCAGTTTTTGCTCCTTCAGGTTTTGCATACAAAAGTTTTAGGGGCGAAGCTCCTTAAGGCGGCACCCGTTCGTCCCTCGTAGTCGTAGTCGTAGTCCGTAACCAGTCTTACGCTTTGACCTCCAAGGTGGTGCCGGTGGGAGATTTTTCCTGTGCGTTGTTGAACAATAAAAAATTCGCAGCGGTAGCTAAAAGCCGACTTCTTCTGTCTCTTATTCCCATTAGCAGCCATTCTTTACCTCCAAGGTAGTGCCTGGTGAGATTTCTCCTGTGCGTGATTAATCAATAACAATTTTGTTCAAAACGCTGTTGATTGATGAAATAAACCAACGAAAGACGCCAGATGTTTTGTAAAAGCAAAACGGAAGAACGCCAGATGTTTCTAAAGCAAGAGGAAAAGACGCCAGCTGCTTAACGAAAGACGCCAGATGTTTTCTAAAGCAATGGTTTTCCAAACAATGAAAATTCACAGCGTACATGTAAAATTAAAGTGAGCTGCAAGTCGTCATAACTCATCGAACCTTTAGTATAAACGCGCCCTATCTCACGTCGGTGATGATGTACTGGGCAGAATTCACGGAAGATTCACGGTTTACCGATGAACCTCCGCAGCTTCGCCCACTCATCATCATTCACTCCGTGGATATGCTGTGATTTTTTGGCCAGTCGCCTTCACTCGAAAGGCTCACGTACTACGTAACGCCTACTACACACAATAGAGAATTTAGGGCATACGGTACTCCGGTATGGGTAAAGGTGTTTGCGGAATACGTGGTTAGCGGACAATGGTACCGACATCTTGCGACGCTTCGTACAACTACAATTATAGACGCGTTCCCGACGAGTGCACTTGAAAAAAATGTGTTGAAAGGCAACACATTTGGAATTACGCCACTGCCAAGAATTTAAACTATATAAAAGTAGAAGAGACTGGTGTTCTTCAATGACAATTCTGTGCTTGCCAGAGTTATCCCAGCGCCGTCAGATGCCACCGGCCGCTAACGCTTACGACGGTTAAAGCCCACGAACAAACTAAAGATCTGTAATGTCGTCCAGATGCCACCGCTATTGCTGGGATTGGTGGCGCTTGCTAATACTGTAATGGTTAGTCCCAGCACACAAACCCCCAAAAATGCTCGGGAAAATGGCGGCACGTTAGCTCGAACCATCGCGCTCAAAATGCGAAGACGTGTCCCGTCTGACTTTAGTCATTGTCGTGAGCATTTTTGTGTATTTCATCGGTGAGAACATTCAGTAATTTTTCTTTTCATTGGTTCTATATTGGTACGGAGAGGAAGTGAAGGAAGACGAAGGGCTGAAGAGCCTGACGGGCGCGCGAGCTTGGCGGTCAGCCATCTTGACTCTTTTACTAATTCCTCTCTGTAAATACATATTTTATATACTCATACAACCCCGTATCAATATTTCCCCTGGTTGCATAATGATTATGGGTATGCATACATACATATATACATACATACATACATACATACATGCATACATACATACATACATACATACATACATACATACATACATACATACATACATACATATATACGTACATACATGCACGCTCAATTTTCCGCCTGTGAACAAGGCTAGACAAGGTAGAGAGAACTGTCATGTTGTCAAGAAAGTTTTCAATATCTGTTGGGGTATTACGTCCCAAAACCGCGATATAATTATGAGAGACGCCGTAGTGGAGGGCTCCGGAAATTTCGACGACTTGGGGCTCTTTTTCACCCCCTAAGGGAGTGAGCGTCGTCTCCGGATCAAAATGAAGTTCTTTGCCTGCCTGCTCTTTGTTCGGATCAACTGCCATTTCTACGCATCTCGCAATGTCAGGGTTCAGCCGAGCCAAGTTTATGTTTGGAAAAACATAAAAACACTCTGAACTGTACTCCTCAGGCTAGATGACACAATAGTGATCGGATAGAAACTGAGCTAGGGCCGTCTCGAGAATTATGGACGCAAGAAAATTTCTTAAAACGGAAGTGTTTTATGCCGATTTCTACCAAAACTTCACTGAGGTATTTCCGTCATGGATGTGACGTTGGCAAAATGCACACTAATGGATGATTAGAAAAAACTAGAAGAAAAAGCTTCATTGACGCGAATGACCTGAGAGTTGAACCCATAACCTCACGGTTCGCAACGATAAGCACCGGGCGCTAAACCCACTGCGCTACTGACGCACTTGCAGAATGCTTCACAAGTACTCCTTCTATCTCTCGCATATTCTCCCTCGTACGGTGCTCTTGGTTCGCGGGGACGGTGTCGCCGTCTGGGGGTGGTGAAGTGAAGTACTGCGTTATGACACTGACGAGCGCCAATAGGGAGCGATTCGGTGACGACGCAGTTAGGGCGCTTGATGCCATCGGAGGAACGTTGGCCGTGCTATAGTATCGAGGATGCGCCCTAGACACAGTTACTTGCTTTGCCTTTTGCGTCGTGTTAGCGTGTGACGGCTCGTCGTCGGAGTGGTGCAGTTTAAACATGCGCCAACGGTGTTTCTTCGCCGCCTACTGCGGTGACACCGACTAATACCTGCTGCAGTAAGCGCCGCAGAAAGGCAACGACGTGGACGGGCGATTGTCGCGCTTTGGTGGAGCGAGACGTATATATACGCCAGCGGGAAGCAGAACGGCCGTCGGGCGTTCGCTGCTCAACCTACGAACCCCTGCCTCCCGCGTCCCTGCAGAGCACAGACGTATATGTTACCCTAATTATGGAGATAGCACACCTTGCTGTTGCTCTCCTCAAGTGACGACGCTTTCAAGGAGTGCATATCGAGTACCAGTGTCTATTTTGCTCGTGTTAATGCCATGTTTGTGCGGGATTCACCCTATGCTGTGTCTAGGTAGATGTTAACTTGAGCAACCACATGGCGTCAGTCGTCGGGATGGAGATGTACCACTAGGCATCAACGTGGGTGCATACGCGTCAAACGGCACTGTATCTGCCAAGCACCAGTAGAGATTGTGCAAGCTGTCATATATCAATCCACAATAAACAATAAATTATTCCTTTCAAGACATGTATCACTTTCGTGTTGTACCAATTTCTCTGACGAATGGATCAGCCATGTTTCTTACCTGTGTGTGGTTGGGCCCTGCATGACCGGGAGCTCCCCGACCGAAATCTACAAGAGAGCCCGGCACACCAGGCCGGGCTGGTGGTCCGAACCGGTGGCCCGAAGAACGTCCTTCCTTTCATGAGGAAAGGGAAGAGTTCAGGACGGGTTCTACCGCATGGGGCTCGGTGCACCTCAAGTAATAATGGAAAATATCTGTCCATGAGCCCATGGGTGTCTGCGCCAGGCAGGGAAATATAAATGACCTGCTCTGTATCTGACTGTGGGCTGGCCGCTAGCACCTGCCATTTGATGAGTTCGGGCAAGTTGCCATACAAACATAACCGTGGCCCATAAGTGACATGAATCAGGCCGAATGTTTTGATGAGTGATCTCTTACAGGATACTGTGTATAATTGACGCAGTTGATTCAACAGCAACAAGTAGTCGAATATTTACAAGGATTGCGGACTACTGAAAGAAACCAAGTGTTTCCTGCGGATTTGCTCTGATTAGAATGAAACCCAAACACCGTACGCGGCGCGGGGCAATGTATCCATCTAAATGGAGATTGTGGAGAAGAATGAGATATGTAATTTTATTGTGCTCGTAGCGTGTCCGTTGGTGTGGAGTAGTTTATAAAATTTTGGTAAACACAGCTACTCTTCTTTTGACTCCTCACGCCTTAATTGTCGAATAAAACAGCCCTGAATTTCAGTGCCGTGGCCTGTCTCCTCTCTTGTCCTGTCTTTCGCGCTGTTTCCCCAGGAAGTACATTTCATACTGCTAGTCCCAAACATGGAACTGTCGCGGAAAGTCGCATTGTTTCCCGCTTTCACTTACATCAACGCTAGCGCACAGCAACAACAACAACAACAACAACAACAACAACAACAACAACAACAACAACAATAATAATAATAATAATAATAATAATAATAATAATAATAATAATAATAATAATAATAATAATAATAATAATAATACAGAAAAATCGAAAAAAGATCCAATATGCTACAAGTGGTAGGTTAGCCTCGAAAGCGGAGCCCCGGAACCAAATCTGCATTCACTAGCTCGAGGTGCGTTGCCCGGATCGTCCGCTCATCGTCCGTACACCCCGAAAGGGGGCAATGATCACTGCGCGCGCAACGCCATCGGCGCCGTACAAGGTACTCGCGCATCATCTCGGCACGCATCCGCTTGGTCGTCATTATAATAATTGCCTCCCGATCCTCCCACGAGGTCAGACGCGCGGCCCGCATAGCGTCCGCCGCCGGCGCGCATCGCCTCTCCATTGGCGCGCGCAGCCCGTGACGTCGTCGTCTTATCGATTCGCCGCACTTTTTTGCGGTCCGCGCGACATCCTAATCGGCGCGCGCGCACCGTGAAGGCTCGCACCTCTTCAGTCATGCTTTGAAGGGGCCTCGCTTGCATGCACGCATTACCGCATTCGTGATGGCCCGCCGCGCTGCACCAACGGACGATGGAGGCCTCGGGCACTGGGAAAAAGTATGCCCGCACTCCGGAGGGGGGCGCTACCCGCGCACTGTGTCTTACCTTCGCTCAGTGTGTGTGGTTAGGGTATTGCGTGTGCACGACGGGGCGTCGCGTACTTTGCAGCTTTCTCGCGAGAAACGGAGAGCCGAGGTAGGGAAAGGGGCGGCGTAGTTAATAAATGAGCGTGATCTTTTAAGCAGGTGGGGCGGTGTCACGTTTTAGAACGCTTGTTACGCGCAGCCAAAGCGTGAGACGTGGAAGGAGGAAGCGGAGGAGGGGGGCGACTAGCGCCGCCTTTTGTCTTTCGCGCGCTCTCTCTCTCTCTCCAACCGCCGGCCCGGATCTCCTGGACGCGTTCGTTGTCCATGGTCGCCGCCAGTACACAGCCGCGGAGGAACGGGGCTCAACCATTGTTGTTTGCGGTGGGCTCGCCCACCCACCGAGAAACAGAAGACGCGCCACCAAGCGGCCACCGGGCGCAGGTAGAGAACTAAAACGAACAGGGCGAGAAGAAGCGCAAGGGTACGGTGTTCTCTCGGAGGCAATTATTTTAAATTTTCTTTCCCGCACGGTGTGACCCCTATGGACGACCTCGACGGCCTCTTCTTCGCACCGCAACGTGAGATGGCTCAATTTGGAGTCCTCGCGCGTTAATTCCGATCCCAGCTCTTTCAGCTGGCCGCGAATGAATGGTATGCTTTTATAATGCGAATCTTCTTATAGAACGTCGGAGCTATGAGAGTGAGCCTGCTTATGGAACTACAAAGCGTTTGGGTGGTATTTGAAACCGCACCAGCTTTCTCTGTTGAATACCTCTTCCTTCTTCGTTTCCTACGTCGCTTTTTTTATTTTTGCTTATTAAGGGTAGGCTTCCCGAGAGGCTACAACTGCATGTGCCCAGCTGCCGAGTTCAGTGCCTCCACCAGGCGATCGCCCCACATTCTTCCCCCAGCGGAAACGCCTTATTGTTTCTCTTCGCGCGCGGCATTTACGCGCCGCACGGTCGTTTACACCAGCCCCATACAAAGAAGGAAAAATTACGAAATGGGAGAACAAAAAAATGAGGTAAAACGTCGTTGGAACACGTGCACAGGACCCACACGCGCGCACCTACGGCATCGCGTGCCTATCTCCATTTTCACCGCCTAGCTCACAGGGCACTAACGACACATGCTTACTTGTTACATACTACGCTACTGTATAGACAAAGCAAGCTGGCAGGTGTAGGCATATTCAAAACCTATAAATCACGCCGACCTCTCCATGAATGGATCTTCAGGGGCGACAAGCACAATTAAAACCATGAGACAAAGATGCTTTCAGAAAAAGAGGTGGCAAACAAAAGGAAACTCGGTTGACAAATGGCGGCTACCGGAGCCGCGTAAATCGTCGCTGCGCAGATGGCGTGAAACAAAAGGCTCCCGGCGTAGCCGTACGGAGGTAATGTCGCGAGGGGCTCATTGATATACGGCCCGGCGGAATGGCACCCCGCATTTACAAACCGCTCTCACGCTACACACGTGCTCGTTCGGGAGCAGCTGATCGTGGGGTGAGCCATCGCTGCGGGTATGCATGTTAGACAATAGCAACGCAGCGGGTAGCCGACTCCGTGGGATCGAGCGATAGCGAAAAACTATAGCGAAAAACTAAATTCTAGAACCTTCTTCTGAGCCGCGCCATCGAAGAGATTAAAAGAAAAAAAAGAGTAAACTAGTACAATTTCCAGAAAAATGTGAATGCTTGTGAAATCGCATTCACAATAAGGGGACAGGGTTGGTAGGGGATGATTTGAGAAAGGCCTTCATACTGCACTGGATATAGAATAGGCTGAGAATGACGGCGATGATGACCCGCCCCCAACATCTGTAACCTTTCTATTCTATAAGCTCCCATTCTTAAGTTTTATAAAACTTTAGTACTACTCAATTCTTGGCCAATTCCCCACAGTGAGTATGGACCACAGTTAATAGATGAAGAAGAACAAGAAGAAGAAACTGGAAGCAGGCATGTGTCGCCTATGTGCTTGATCTGTTCTGTCAATGGACTTGCATATTTCTGCAACCTGCAACTGTTAACGTCTATATGTATTAAAGACGATATTAAAGACGATAGTCTTTCTTGGGGAACTTAAACGCCGAAATTTTGGTCTGTCTTTCTGTCTGTCCTTTTGTCTGTCTTTCTGTTTGTCGGCACGTCCCTCGATTCAGCCACTCGGCCAAAGTTGAACCACTTGCCCAAGGGCCAGCCATCGTGAACGGCTGACTAGGTTCATACTTGTGTACACTGTTGATCAAAAAGCAAACATTACGCATATCTGAGGCGCAACATCACTAGGTAAGTATTAGACGGTGTGTTCCTTTAACAGAAAATACATAGATACGCAATTTTAAAGACCTTGATGGCATGCGTTTAACGTTGAGACTTAAAAGATTGCCACAGCTGAAGCGATCAGCGGTCCAAGCCGAGCAAGCGCGAGCGCCAACAACAACCGTCTTCGTCTTCTTCTTTCGCAGGCGTTCTTGTCTGCGCCCTACCATGTTACAAATCACTCCCCCGCGGAAAAGGAGCCATCCTGGCGACCTAAGGAACAGGTACAACTGGTGGGTCATAATGCGGCTTCAGTCGATCGACGTGAACAGTCTCGCGGCCGCGACGACGGCGGTTCGTAGATGATTGAACAGGCTCAATCATATAGTTAACTGGGGATGCTTGACGTAGGACACGGTAGGGGCCTTCGTACTTAGGCAGTAGCTTTGTGGAAAGGCCAGGAGGAGGGAACGCGAAGCCACACCAACGTTTCAGGCGAATACGACTGAGGAGGCAGGTTTTCGTCGTGACGGTCCTCCTGGCCCTACTCGCCCTACAATGTTACATCCCTAGTTTCTTAAGGTGAGCTGAACATGCGACTGCGCTGAAACATGTCTTCCTCCGCGCCCTCTGCACAAGCTCATGTTGTGTTTCGGTTTCGGTTCCGTATTGCATTGTACGAATGACAGGGGGCGCCGCTCTGGCATTCCTGTTTTACCCAGGCGACGTGTAAAGTTTGTGGAGAGTACTTCGTTGAGTGCGGACGTTTCTTCTCCTTCGGCGCATCGCGCCAAACAGCGTGTTCGGGCTGGCCGGCGTCCCCACCGGTCGCGTTGGTCACCGCCGGTCTTCGCCTGCCGCTGCGCCGGGACTACCAGCCCGCAACACAGCACTCATGTTTCCCGACGTATTTCCAGATGGCCCATATCTCACGCAGCGCCTCTTCTATCGTCTTTAGACGACATTTGCAGCGAAGCACGCAGATACGCGGCCAATTTTTTATGTTATGTGAATATACCTCCACGGTATATATATATATATATATATATATATATATATATAATATATATATATATATATATATATATATATATAATATATATATATATATATATATATATATATATATATATATATATATATATATATATATATATATATATATATATATATACACAGACATTTGAAGAGCATTCGAATGGGAAATCAACAGAACAACAAGTTTTCTAGTTCGAATCCGACACTTCCTTCACTTAGCAGCAGATGCAGCCTGGCCGAAGTCCTTAAAGTGTCATTCATAGAATTAGTATGTGCAGCAGGGGTTACATGAGAGCATACTGTCCTGCTGTGGGCTTCCCAGAAGACTACTAGGGAGCAAGACTCATCGGAGTTCCTGCCTACTTCCACTGGGACTCACTACCCTACAGAATGCAATGTCTATACAACAGCCATGTTTTCCGACTTCATATCTCTCGAAATGAGTTGTATCGTTTCTATTCTCAGATTTGTGCTTATCTCAGAGCCCTTTTATAGCTCCATTACTGTTCCGGTTTCTCATGTACTGTATCGTTTCTGTGCTACGTATACATATGCATAGGCCTGCGCAACGTTGCCCGTCAGGGGGAGCGAAGGTTCATCGCAGCGCCCCCCCACCCCCCCACCTACTAAGTCAATGTATGGGGCAGATATGAAGTTAATGCTCTCCTGTTTATTGTGCGCACTGTTGCGTGTTCTATTTTTGATTACATATCTGTTTAACTCAGTTGCTTTCCTAGGCTTTTTTTTATTGTTGCTATGCGTGAAGACCTTAGGCATGAACTTAACGTCGGTGTATATGTATAGGAGGATTATGAGTATATGAGATAAATGACATTTTATTGATGACATTCTTATCGCTGTTATTATTGATAGACTGGCCGCACTTTATGGTTTTCGTGCTTTGTTTTCTTTTACTTCACGGAACGCTGTGCCCCAGTTCGTCGTTGCAAGTTGTCGCTAGCTGCTCGGCTGGAGCTGGCATCATTGAAGTCCCCGGAGCTATAAAGACGATTGCATAAAACAAAATAAATTGGAAAGGAAAAACGCGAAAAGAAATATGTTTTTCTTTATTTCATTCTTGCCTACAAGTTTCTCCCCTTTCCCCACCCCCGGTGTAGAGTAGCAGGCTAGAGCATACTATCGCTCAGGCCGACCTCTCTGCCTTTCTATAAATAAACCTCTCTCTCTCTCTACAGAGACATTTTGAAATGGCACCATTGTAGCATGGCTTGCTCTTTCAAGCCATGCGATCTTCTATCGTAAAATATGTTAAATGGGTTGGCTTCCAGAGGCTGGAATTTTTGTGTCACACCTGCATTGCTATTTGTTACTTTCCGGATGAAACGTTCATTTACAGCTGCGATCGGGAAGATAACCCTTGCTTGTATGTTCAGTGCCATATGCATCCTACTTCGGTCGTCCTTGTCCTACACAGTAAGAGCATTGAATATGCAGCAATGACTATAGCTCAACGGCCAACCTTCCAAATGAGTCTCGTTTGTTTTCTCTTAGTCAGAAAAGAAAACGTCATTTCTCTCGCCATCATGCTTTTAACGGGAAAATCTGATAAGGTCTATTCATTTGAGAAAATTTAAGCTCAATCTTTATGTAATAGGAAATGCATCATAATCTTCGGCATCATCAAACGAAAACTTAAGGCGTAGCTGCAACTTCAGTGAATCACATTTGAATCAAATATTAATTGGGTTGTTAAAATACTTAGTTTAATATGTATAAGTATTTGTATGCATACCCGAACCTTCCACTCCGTCCGTCGCTCCATATGTCACCTAAGACGGATTGCTATAAAGACGATTGCATAAAACAAAATAAATTGGAAAGGAAAAACGCGAAAAGAAATATGTTTTTCTTTATTTCATTCTTGGCTACAAGTGCGGATAGCTGAATAATTACGCATCCCACTCATTTTATTTGCGCCAGCGTCAAACACTGACACAACATCTTCATCACAACCAGCCGCCGTATACACATCACGAGCTTTGACAACGATTTCCACAAGGCATTGATGTTAGCACCACATCGATTCGTTGGATTGTTCTTAGGGGGCGAAACATGAAGTCTATACTGCTTAGCAGTAAGATGTCGTAAAACAATATGGTATTTTCACGCTGAATTATTACGCCTTCAGCACTTCCAGGTTTGTTACACCGAAATCACCTGTAGTACGTCATCAATAAACCCAGCCATCTCTCTCGCCTCACTTCTACGTCCTCTGCAAAGGTGCGTTGCGCCAGAGGGGTTTCTGCGCACTGACGGACTTACAGACCACCACATTTTCCCACCTCCAAGCCCTTTAGAGCTTCGGTTTAATGAAGGATTTAGCGGAAATTCCTGGCCTACGGAATGAAGCACTTTCATGCTTTGGGAAATTCCTCAATTCACAATTGAATTGGCACCTGAGCTTTAATTTGCCACTCCAACACCTTTACACATGAGGAAACCAAGACCAATGTATGCAGTTAACAAAACAAGGATATTTTGTGGCACCATGCCTTCAGCTGCCTAACTTTCCTTGAGTCGGCCGCTGTGGTGTAGTGGTTACGGTGCTCGGCTGCTGACCCCAAAGTCGCGGGTTCGATCCCGGCCGCGGCGGTCGCATCTCGATGGGGGCGAAATGCTGGAATCCCATGTACTCTGCGTCAGTGCACGTTAATGAACACCAGATGGTCAAAATTTCCGAACCCCTTCACTACGGCGTCTCACATAATAATATCGTGGTTTTTGGACGTAAAACCCCGACAATTACTATTATTGTCACTTTTGTTCCGTGTCAATGTGTATCTTCGCGGTCACCGCATTGATTGAGACTCTGTTATCACCTGTGGCACATACCCGTAAACATGAACTCTGGTATGCGGGTATGTGCCACACGTGACTGAGGGAAAGGGTTTCATGACGTACGCGACAGGAATTTTGCGTTATTCATGTCATGACCAGTGAATCGGGCTCGTCATACACTCATGCTATGTTATGCAAATTTTGGTATATTACAATCTATGGAGATGACCGGGAGAGCGCACAGACGTAGGCGGCTAGTAGATAGATAGATAGATACGTAGATAGAAACGCCCAAAGTCCCTGAGGTTCGCTAAGAAATGCTTCGCATTTAAAAAAAAAGAAAGAAAGAAGAACACTGGAACGCTGCCCCCGTTGCTGTTACGTTGTGTATTTCAGGGTGTCGCTGTTGCGAATATTTTTCAATGTTCTCAAAAATTGCTGTTACTCTTTGAAACTCGTGCAAGGAACTTTTCTAGCAAGCATTCCCATTTTTTGTCGGCATATCGTGAACGTATCCACACTAACAGTGCATAATTGTGATATTGGTCATCGGCGGTACTGAAATGCCCAGTTGAAATAAAACATAAAACACTTAGATGAGAAATTCGCTACTTGCTTTACAGCACGAAGAACAATGAGATACGGAGCATGGCAGTGGTGGGGAGCACGCGTGTGAAAATTACTCGCGGATGCCTACGCGCCTCCTGTTCTCATCGGGAACTCGAGAGGGCAACTGCGTTGAGATCAAGCGACGTTCCCAGATCGGAGGAAACACGCCTTCGATAAATCTTTTCTTCGCGTATTTCCCCCTCCGGGACGAGTGGCCGATGTAGGCTGCCGAATCATTATTCAAGCGAAGCAGTGCGTTCTCCACGCCCGCGTCATTTGTGTGCGGCGGGGTCGCCGCAGTTTTCGGGTGCCGCAATTACACGGCGGCGGTGAGAACATCAGTGTCGAATCCGCTAGCAGAACGCGAGCCTGGGGCGCCATCGAGATACGAAAAAGCCCGAATATAAGTAAGCTGTGCGACGCCTGCCGGTGGGCGTTGCCTGTCGACCTGGCAGTGCAGCGGCAAGCGCCTTGTATAGGCCGAGAGGGGCGAATTCCAGGGACGGGCGCACCCCTGAAGGTGTCCCTGCAACTTCGCTGTCTGGCTGAATTCAGTTGCGTGCAGCAATGGATTCACTGGGGCTCTAAAGCAAGAACAGCGGAGAGTTAATTGGGACAAGGGCTCTTCGGTAATTTACGTCGTGCACGTCAATTGTAGCAAACCCTGTGTTCTCTGTTTTGTATAAAAATTGTCTTCTGCCGGCCGTACTACATGAGTCCTCCTCCTGCGTGTTGAATCGCCGCATCTGGCTCATAGCGTCGCCTTTTCAGCGCAGCCTAAGAAACACTAGGCTTCGCAGAATTACGTATCTATGTATTTTCTAGTAAAGGAACACACCACCTAATACTTACGTTTTGATGTTGCGCCTAGGATATGCGTAATATTTGCTTTTTGATCGACAATGTTGCAAAATATGAACGTAGCTACCAGTTCAAGATGGCTGGGCGTTCAGCAATTGCTTAAACTTTGGCCGAGTGGCTGAATCGTGGGACAGACAGGCAGACAGACCAAAATTTCTGCGTTCAAGTATTCCAAGAAAGACTATCGTTTTTAATAAACAGTGGACAGTTTCGCTTTTACGATGTATGTCCGGCATACGTTTTAGATGTGAAGCACCTTATAGCGGAGTTCAATCCGGTGGTGGTGGTGGTGGTGTGCGGCGTGACCACTCTTACTGCGCATGCGCAAACCTTCTCCACTTCCCCTCTCCCCTCCCCTTTCCCCCCTCCCCTTCCCAGTCCCCTTTCTCTTTCCCCCTCTCCCCTTTCCTCCTCACCACTCCATCTCTGAAACGCGGGCTCTACATGCCGAAACACTGCTTTGCATCGCCTCATGGTCCCCTTTAGCGGGAGATGGTGTGATTTTGTATTTATATTTTTATGCGGGCCTAATTTAATTTATAGACCTTAATGTGATAGATTTTCGATATTTCAGGCGATTCGTTCTTATACAGCTTCACAGACAGTGATACAACTTTTACATCTTGAACTGAATGTTTAGTGATGTTTCAAAAGAAGCCTTCCACCGTGGCGCTGAGGAACTACTGTAGAATAATAGGTCTAAGCTAGAGGAACAAAGAATTGAGGGATATATAAATTAGAACCAGCATGGGCTTATGTGACATCACAACTTACATTGAAAGGAATGAGTGAAGTCGGACACGTCCCGAATGACGTTGAACAGAGAAGCAGCGGCGGATCAATCTTGTTGAATGCCACCAGGCCTAGAAAAGTGCACTTGAAGGGGTCAGAGTAGGAACAGGTTGTAGATATTTGATTGAGTCGGTCGATGGAATAATTTATCAACAAAAGATTGCAGACAATGCAGAATCATCGCAATTATTCTAGAAAAGAGTGCTCGTGTTACTTCACCGCTTATAAGTTGCCGATATCAATGTCGCTGTGCGCGTCTTGCGATTACCATTTCCAGTGCATAAATCAGATGCCAATTTACTGTACGCATGGGAGTGCCCCCGGTGGGTAAAACATAACAGAGAGCTACTGATGGTATCTGATGAGGGTTCTTGAGCAGAGATGCCAAGCGTGTTAGAGTGAATGAGCATACGCTATGCCGCTTTCAGCGTGAGAATATTGGGGTTGCCTAGCTCAGCTTTTTGCAAGGAGAGACTGAAAAAAAATTGGCCGCGTATCTGCGTGCTTCGCTGCAAATGTCGTCTAAAGACGATAGAAGAGGCGCTGCGTGAGATATGGACGCCATCTGGCAATACGTCGGGAAACACGAGTGCTGTGTTGCGGGCTGGTAGTCGCGGCGCAGCGGCAGGCGAAGATCGGCGGTGACCAACGCGACCGGTGGGGACGCCGGCCAGCCCGAACACGCTGTTTGGCGCGATGCGCCGAAGGAGAAGAAACGTCCGAACTCAACGAGTACTCTCCACAAACTCTCTTACTTACACGTCGCCTGGGTAAAACAGGAATGCCAGAGCGGCGCCCCCTGTCATTCGTACAATGCAATACTGAACCGAAACCGAAACGCAACATGAGCTTGTGCAGAGAGCACGGAGGAAGACAAGTTTCAGCGCAGTCGCATTTTCAGCGCACCTTAAGAAACTAGGGTTGTAACGTTGTAGGGCGAGTAGGGCCAGAAGGACCGTCACGACGAAAACCTGCCTCCTCAGTCGTATTCGCCTGGAACGTTGGTGTGGCTTCGCGTTCCCTCCTCCGCTCCTGGCCTTTCCACAAAGCTACTGCCTAAGTACGAAGGCCCCTACCGCGTCCTACGTCAAGCATCCCCAGTTAACTATATGATTGAGCCTGTTCAATCATCTACGGACCACCGTCGTCGCGGCCGCGAGACTGTTCACGTCGATCGAATGACCCATCAGTTGTACCTGTTCCTTAGGTCGCCAGGATGGCTCCTTTTCCGCGGGGGAGTGATTTGTAACATGGTAGGGCGCAGACAAGAAGGCCTGCGAAAGAAGACGACGAAGACGGTTGTTGTTGGCGCTCGCGCTTGCTCGGCTTGGACCGCTGATCGCTTCAGCTGTGGCAATCTTTTAATAAACGCGTTACTGTCTCAACGTTAAACGCATACCATCAAGGTCTTTAAAATTGCGTATCTATGTATTTTCTGTTAAAGGGACACACCGCCTAATACTTACCTAGTGATGTTGCGCCTCAGATATGCGTAATGTTTGCTTTTTGATCAACAATGTACACAAGTATGAACCTCTTCAGCCGTTCACGATGGCTGGCCCTTGGGCAAGTGGTTCAACTTTGGCCGAGTGGCTGAATCGAGGGACGTGCCGACAAACAGAAAGACAGACAGAAGGACAGACAGAAAGACAGACAGAAAGACAGACCAAAATTTCTGCGTTTAAGTTCCCCAAGAAAGACTATCGTCTTTAAAAACCAAGAACATGGGACTGAGTGAGTGGCGTTTCACTTGTTCTGACTGAAGAAAACTACAGATCAGGAGAGATGGTAGTACTGCAGATGTCAGTAGTGTAGCCAGAACTTTTTAGGCGGGGGTTCACCCATACTTTATGGATGTTCATGTGTGCGTGTATAATGTATACACATGCGAAATTGAATATTTTCGGGGGGCGGGGGGATTGCACCCTCCTTGCTACACTACTGGCAGATGTTCCCCGGGAACCGAACTCATGAGTACGTACGGTAGCATTGAAAGCAGTTCGAGATTGCCATGTCGCACGAAACGCAAAAAAAAAAAAAAAACACCGAGAAGTTCACAATATCGGTTCAGAGGTACCTGCGGAACAGCGTACATGCAGTCAGTTTGCTCCACTTGCTCGCCTCTGTCTCTGTAAACCCGAGGGCGCGGAAGCTCGCAAAACGCTGCATTTAACTATGCACAGTCAGCACACGCAAGAAGGGGGCTTCCGTGCAACGCGCACTGCCGAGGTCTCCCTTCCTAATGACGTCGTTGTTATCTCTACGGGCAACGGTATACCCGCGAGGCAACCGTGAGGACACGTGTGCAAACAGAGTGAGGAGGATAATTAAGCCGCACCGATCAACGGGGCCGAACCACGCTCCAGGAATTCGCAACAACCGCGCTCCGCCTTATTCTGGGCTAGCCCTGCGAAAAATTCCCTGGAACGGCGCCTGGCCGAGTATAGGGACAAACGCCGTGGGCTCAACAAGGCCGCAACGGGTGTGCACTTCGCGATGCTGCCGCCGCCGCAGCCGCCGCCGTCGCCTGATTACGGCAATTTGGGACTGCCGGTTCGTTTCAGATCCTCGGCCGATAGCCTTTGCTGTCGGAGTTCGCGTATATGCATCCGCTGTCACCTGCGCCGTTGCCCGCACGACGCAACGTTGAAAAGGAAGCTGGCGGAAAAACTCCCGTTTTTTCTCGACGACGATCATTAGTCACACAGTCCTCAGTTATAGGCTCGCTGTGACGGCTACAGGGCGCCCGTGCTGGCAAAACGGGGCCAGCTGGATGCCAAGGTCAGGTTTTGTTTATTAACCCTTTCAGCCCTGGATTTTTTATTTTGATCGGGGACTTTTTTCCTGCATGTTTTCCTAATAGTTATGACCTCAGAAGACCACAAACGAAATATTGAGCCAGTGGTGCAAGTATTAATGAATTTACAGACATGACATCAAATTAGGTCATCAGGGCTCAGCGGTTGTGAAATGAGAAAAATAGCATCTTTTTTTCGGCTATTCACTAGAGTGCACAAAATGTGAACCACGTCTCATTTTTCAGTGTGATACTCATCGAAACAGCTTCGGTACGTCGCTCCGAAAATGGCGCTCACCCGCCTCAGCTGACCTGCCTCGGCGTCACCCATGACTTCGGTCAAGCTTCTTCTTCTTTGCGGCTTCCATCTCCGCAAGCATGTCACCATTTTGGTGTTAATGGCAGTGGGGATCATTGAAGAAGTATTCCCCCAATAATGGGCAGTTTTGGTTTCATTTCCGAGGTGCTAGGGCAAATCTTTTGTGATGGTGTCAATTGACACCGCCAGGGCCGAAAGGGTTAAGGCATCACTCGTAGCTGTCACGAGTAGGTTGCGTGTTCGTCGTTTGGGAGACAGTTTACGTTACGCACGGTAACACATCATGCAGGCGCCGCACAGACAAGTCGCATAACAAACTGCGCGTGCATGTAGATAAGGGCGAGTATCTTGCTTTCGCCTAATTGCGCCTAATGAATGCCCGCGGAGCAGTTGCCTCTAGCATCGCGGAAGGCACGCAACTCGTGGCTGCTTGAAAATTCAAGCATTGTTGCTTTTATTACTTCGTTTCTTCCTTTGCTTCTTTTTTTTTCTTTAAAGGCGCAAAGCGCTAGTTGTCATGCGATTGAGGAAAGCAAATTATTGGGAACAGTCGAAGGAAACATTTGCGATATAATCAGAGAGCATCTTTGCCTATCGCAAGATCAGTAACACGCGTTTACTTTATCCGTAAGTGCAGTATTGCTAAACTATATAAGTGAAATTTCCGACACGAAAGGAAAACATTTATGGAAATGATCAAACCATTTGTTAGCTGTTTTCAGCTTCTTTGGTTGAGCAGTAGAACCGGTGATTGTTGCAGCTGTTACCTGCTTGAGGCGCCACTAGTCTACATGTTGAACTTCAATGGAAGCACAGGCACAGCAGTCTGGCTATATTAAAGCTAAGCCTTACCTTTTTCGAGTAAATGGCATTGATCACAACGTTCTTATGTCTTCTGAAGGCGACCCTAAAACGAAATAACAGGGATACAATAATATAATAATGGTCTAAGACGTCTAAAGTGGCAGTATTGTCGACGACAGCAGTATAGTACTTGAGAAATGAAATGTAATCCAAGGCAAGACTTGCCCCTGGAGCGGAAAATTCTAGTAATAGCCCGATCACATCAATACAGTGTGATCGAGCGAGTACTAATACAGTCCTGAGCACAATTCTGTCTCTCTCTCTCTCTCACACACACACACACACACACACACACACACACACACACACACACACACACACACAGTGCCAAACCAACGAAAGTCGTAGTCTCTTCATTCCACATATATATATATATATATATATATATATATATATATATATATATATATAATATATATATATATATTATATATATATATGGAATGAAGAAAGAGACTGCGACTTTCGTTGGTTTGGCACTGGATATTTTCACTAACGTTTCGTCTGGTGGACCACACTCTGTCAATGTGACGGCATAGCGCAGGCCCGTAGCCGGGGGGGGGCAGCCCCCCCCCCCCGAAATTTTGATGACACATGGTGTTTTATCCAAAATAAAATCATGAAAATAGGCGTTTTTCTCAAATAGTCAAGGTTTTCAGGAAGTGCCCCCCCCCCCCCGAAAGAATTCCTGGCTACGGGCCTGGCAAAGCGATATATATATATATATATATATATATATATATATATATATATATATATATATATATATATATATATATATATATATATATATATGCATCATGGCATGTGACGTCACAACTCGTCCGTCGAACGTAGATGAGCTGAATTGCGCAAGGGATGTTGTGTGCATCCTTGAGACACGCATTTCGCGTGAGGGCTTTGTTGGCACTAAACGCGTGCTGCCAGGTTTCTGGAACAGTATCTGTAGGCAAACGACAAGCTTCCGGAATGTGTTTTTTGATTACCGTGCCACTGGAAACGTTAATCGGGCCGATGGAAAAGATAATAGTGCCAGTGGAAAGCGCGTCGCAAATATAGAAAAAAAAAGCATTTTTGTACCTTAAATAAGCAACTATATTTTCAAATAGACACTGAAGCTGACAGAAACACGACGCGGGGCCAGCTTCGGCGGTGCAACGCGTGTTTGAGCCCTTGAATGCTGCGGCCAATTCGAAGTAAGTGTGCAGGCTACTCAATAATAAAAAAATCTCTATTTCGGAATACTGAAAGTTATGTCTATTTAGTAGGGCATATTTTGTATCCTGCTGCTGTTCTTACGGTGCGAAAAATCAAAGCGATTCAGGGATGAAGCGTCATCTGCCTCATGAACTTCCCGCGCATACAACACCTACAGATGGACCAACTGTTTATTCTACAGCAGCTTCGTGCATGCCGATTGTACACGAGTGATCAAGGTCACCTCACTAGCTGTGCAACGAACACCGATATTTGTCTCGTCGTCGGTGGTGTAACGCGCACCGATGGGTCCAGCCTACGAGGAGTTGACCTCACCTGTACGCTGACGTCACGCACTTTCGGGGCGCACTTTAGCCAGTTTGAGACCTCCGAAACCACACGTGATCGTCTGGCATCGATCGCGGAGTCCACTGATCGAATCGGTTTTCTTGGTGGAAGAAAATTCCGCAGACGTGGAAAATGAAAGAACAACGACCGTTTTTCCGCAAAATTAAAATATTTTTGAGGTGTGTTTAAAGGGGTCATGAACCACTTTTCCAAGTAATGATCTAATGACATCAGTATCGGAGTGTACTGCCTCCCGAATCGATTGCCGCAAAAATTTCTCGAATCCGCCAAGAATGAGCGGAGTTACGGGGGTTTGGCGCACGCTCTCAGCGCTTTCTCTCTTTTCTCGTGCCGACGAGCGCACTGGAAGCTAGACAGGGAGGGATGGTATGGGGGAAAGAAGTTACGCCAGCGCGCGTCATGAAACGCGATCGCTCTCCCGCTGTGATTCGCTTGCGCGAGTGCGGCTACCGTGTACTGAGGAGTGCGGCGCCGGCAAGTGGCGGCACTCCGCGGCAAGAAGCGCATCTGATCCGAACGCCGCTCTCGATTTACGTCCGCTATCGGCCAATAAGCATGCTATGTCTCTTGCGACGTACAGCGGACAGACGCCTCGCCCACCGACGAGAGTGAGAACCGGCCTCTGTTTGAAAAGAGGGTGCCTGGGGAAACGGCAACTTCGCGCTCCGCTTGTGGCCATTACGCGGCGCGCACGACTGTAATATTTGGCAGAGCAGTTCATAGCCGGGTCAGCTTTCCGCAGGATGTGTTTTTTCAATCAGCCCAAGGGGTGCTTCATGACCCCTTTAAGGCCGCCAGTGGCAGCGTTCCATATCAGATGGCGCCACTGTTTAGTGAGACCACCGTGGTTTTCCATCATGGGAACCAACTAACCAGGGAAATAGAAGTATTTCACATTAACAAAAAAAAAAAGAAAAAGATGGCTGCATTAGTCAGTCATCGGTTTCATTGAGTCACTCGTAGTTCACCTTACTAGAAGCACTGTACTCTTAAGTATATTAAATTGAAGTTATAGTGTTCACAACTCTTACGATCTCCTTCATGTTACCTATTTCCACACGCTTGAAGCGCGTCTAAATTACTACGAGTATACATTATCTTGCTGTTACCTTCGATAGTTTATTTTTGATATCTTTTAAAGTGTCTAGACTTCACAAGCCTTGTGCTGTCGCTTGACTAAGCGCAAATTCGTTGTTTGATATTGAATTCATTGACTGTTAATTCATTTCTGTGTCGCTCGGGGGTCCGTGTGTACATATATATATATATATATATATATATATATATATATATATATATATATATATATATATATATATATATATATATATATATATCTTTCTTGTCTCCTTTGACACCGTCAAAAGTGCGTTACTTCACCGTACACTCTTAATTAGATCCCGGGTAGAGTACTGGCTATAGCCAGGGCACCAGGCGAAAACGCTCTAGTGTCCTGGCTATATCCAGAATTTTAAGCAGGACGTGATTAAGAGTGCATGGTATAACGATCTCAAACTCTGCTGCTCCTCCGAACATAAGAGCAGCCTACCCAAGGCAGCTTGGGGGCGAAGTATCCCGGGTCCCCAATTCCAAAGCTCGTTACTAGCGGGGCGACGACCTTTAAAGCGCGCCCTTCTAGCCATATTGCGGGTGATAGTGAGCACGTTGAAGCACCTCCGCGGTATATGGTGTATATAATTATCTCGCCTTTAGTCTGTTGGAGGAGGTTTTCTGCGTGGCAGAGTTGTCTAACGCAGTGGGGTCGCAGAGAGGTCGAAGGTCCGAATCCACGTTCGCGCGCTTTAGAATGTCCTTGTTCTGATTTATTTTTGTCGCTTTTAGATATATACAAACATATACGGAACATGACGGCGACGGGGACGGCAAATCCCGCCGAGAGTGTCCATATAATTTGTATCGCGATAAAGACATTCCGCACTATAGTAACGTTCGTGAACTTTTTTCTATGAAAACATATAGCAAAGCTTGTAAACCTATGCCCAGTGTCGGGGAGCCCAATATAAAGGCACCAGTTTTTTGGTATGCAGTCCTGAAATTACCTATAGAAACTTCAACATAAAACGCTATATCTTAACTGGTGTTGTCCGGCATTTATTGTCACTTCGTCTTGCCTTTCTTCTAGCCTACTTTTTCGTCTTGTTTGTTTGATGCACCCAGTTTAGAGCCTTTCACTCGTACGAAGTTAGTTTGATTACAAATCCTGGTGGAATGCATGAACTTGTTGTCAGTGAAAGTACTCCCTGTCTGACCCGAGACCAGGGACCAGGTGAATACGCGGCGTCAACACCAATGCTCACGTTGCACATTTAGAAATTATGACGGGGTTAGAACATCCGGCCTCCCCCCCTCCCTCCCCCCTTTCGGATCCGCCTATGGCCGAGGCTCCTCAGCACCAGAGCCTCTCGACGGCGTACCATGCGGTGCACAGCAGAACAGAAGATGCTGTGCTGTGTTGCTTTTTGCCAAGCAGGAGTGGTGCGCAATATTTAGCATCCCAAGGTGCAACTCCTTTCCTCCAAGGACATATTCTCCAAACTGTATGCCTTGTGTTTCACCGCTGAGTCTTTTAAGAAAGCTATTCGTCATCCGCAGTTTGTTCACCTTGCTGCGACCGGCCTTTGCAGGCCCCCGAGACTCAGAAGGAAGATGCAGAGGCAGCATGAAGAGACTGCAGGGAAACAACGTGGTTTAATTACATTGTTTACGGGGAGAGCATTTCCTTGCATGACGAACATTTCGTACTACATGAGGAACATCTCCTTACATGACGAAGATTTCCCGTCCAATGAGCCCGCTTTATATTGAGCCCCCGCGGTCTCATTATAAAGGGTCACTGTTCCCGAAATCCCTAGATGGGGGAATTGCTCCAAGTTTGGGCGGTCCAATCACGTCACACACAGCACTAATGAGGGTGCCACCCACACCCGCCCAGGTCAACGTCCTCGACTGGGGCGTGGCCGCCCTACTCTGCACCTGTGGCACCAAGGGGGTCCTTCCTTGCCATGTCAAAGCCGTAGTTTGATTGGTGACACGCTCGGACAACCGGGCGCATCAAAAGGTCCACCGCTCCGAAGTACCTCACCACTCAATTGGCGGGACGGGTTGTCATTCGCGCTGACGCTGCTGTCTCTTCGAGGAAGATATCGCGACCGGATACTATTACAGTCGTGTCATATCTCCCTGCTGTGTCGGGATGCATGGCGCCTCATTTCCCGTCTCGGGAGGACAACTCAAGTGCTTGAACGGCTGTCAAGAAGCAAACAGCCCTTCGACGCCTTGTTCGAAGAATAGGGGACGCCGCTTCCCCTTCAGCGCAGGTGCCGATCGTAGCAACCTCCTGTTCTCTGGCACTATCCTTCACTTCAGCAAGTTTGAAGTTTTGGGGAAGCTTAGCTGAAGATTTTCAGCAGTTATGGGCTCAATCTCAAAGGCAGCAAAATGAGAAGTGCAGCGTTGGCCAGAGAATTATGACCTGTTGAATTACATCTTTTGCCATCGTTCTAATGCTGCACTAGGACGTCAAACCATATATTAATTACAGATGATGATCGGCGAGTCAGAATCAAGAACAGCTTAGTGAAATATCCTTGGGTTGCAGTGGAACACCTGCACACTGCAGTGTATGCCACCCCATGTACTGCAACAATATATACGGTGTCTGCGCTGCCGATGGGCGTATGAAAACTCTCCTGAGCAGCCGTATAGCTTTCTCTGACTGTTTGGAAGCATTACTCTCACAGAGCGTTAGTATGAGTGACTTGAAGCAGTAATGAACAATGTCTTGATTCTTTTGTTGCACGAAGAGTTACGAGATAGGAAACGTGCTATCGTCGTCCAGACTCAATGCTCAAACCGCATCTGTCGCTGCAATGAAGTCTACAGTGATGACAGCCGTACGTTAACTAAGATTTTTCCGCTTTTCAATGTGCAGCTATATGTGTAAAGGCAAGCATGAACGGGGCGAAACGTGTTCGTGGCATGGCTTGTGCTATAGAGCACATTGGTACCAGCGGTGCATGAATCAACCTACAATCAATTCGTTGATTGGGCGATTACCAGTAGTTCTTTTTTTCTTGATTGAACATGGATCCACTTATGACCAATGTGGAGGCGTTGGGGGAGCATCGAACGATACCCAGAAAGGAAAGTGTGCAGAAACAGTGGAAGATGTGATTCAGGGACATTAGACAACCGCAAGAAACTCGAAACGTCGTATGCAATATAACAGTGCATGTATAATTACTGCAGCAGTAAATGATTCCGTGAACGGGAGATATTTCATTACACCGATGTCATTATTATTAGCAATGTTTGCCTATGTACGAGTTTCCTGCGTACTTTAGAGATGGAACCATTATAACTACTTTAGTGTACATCCAAAACAAGGCTAATTATGCTCCGAATTCAGTCACTGATATCACCGTGTGGTCTGCGTACAACTCTAATACATTTCAGAGCGGCATTAAACACAGTTAAGTCTTTGTGATGTCTGTGCTGCTATCACGCAGTAAGCTTCGTAGTGCAACTGAATGCCGTTGACCATAGCTGGCTGTGCATCCGGTTTTGCGAACACGTTTTTTATAAGCCGGCGTGAAACCTGACACGACTACAACAAAATGTTTTCCATGATTCTTGCACCTGTGTTATTGCTAATGTCTTTGTAACACGGTGAGCTTAGTGCGTCTTCTTCCATATGCCACCGCTTTCAAGGACTAAGGGTGGCATGATTGATAATCATAAGTCCGTACAGCATTCCACACCTCTTTAAAACATATTCTCTTTCTTTCTAGTACTCCCGTACTACATCAAATGCCTGGGTCAATATGCTCTCGCTAATAAAAAGAACGAGGGTGAACACATGCTGAGCATAAGAAAAACGACGCCGAGGTCGTTGTACTTTGCCAGGCTCGAGTTACCGCGTGCGGCATTCTCCCGCTTATAACACTTGAGCGCCGACCATTTTACAGCCCTTATCAAGGCAGCAGTAACACCTACGTCGTTATACTTTCAGAGCACCTCCGGTTCGTCGTGGATTGCGCGCAGGCACTAGCGCATGCCCGCGAGAAGGCGGACGTGAGTTCTAGCGGCCAGCCGCTCCTTTCTACATGCGCAATTTTTAATGGCCCGTCTCGCGTTTCAAGGCGCGCCTTTGAGTTTGGGAACGGGTGGATTGGCAAAAAAGGCGCGAGAATCGACGGCGCCAATCAGCTGCTTAGGCGTCCGTGCAATGGCGCTGGGTCGTATATATCGCGGGGTGTGAAGACACGCGCGTTTGCCACTCTGCATCTATACGATCCTCGGGAAGATCGAGCCGGCAGTGCTGCGTGCACGAGCAAGCAGGCGCCGAAGAGGTCGTTAAACTCGTGTACATGTACATCGTGAGCGGGGGTTTTATGACGCAAAACAAGTCCAACTCGTGCGTACACTGCGGGCGCCAAAAGCCGTGTTCTCGCTGTTGCTACGACGGCCGTAGGCGCGCAGAAAACGTCTTCCTAGACCTTAAGGTGCTGTTATGTTCGGTGGAGCGTGGAAAAAAATGCGGATGGTCACAGCTCAGGACTTTGCGAGCTCAAGCGTGGGCTAGTAGTTTTCCAGGAAAGATTTACATCCTTCACCGAGAAGAGATTCGAGCCACATCTAATGGTAACTGTGGTCGTTTTCTTTTACTCCGCCTTTAATATTTGCATGTATTGTCATGCAGTTGTCACGGTGAAGAAGGCGACAGTCCGACTGGTAAATACGGAACCCTTTAATGGGCGAACTTGTGCCCAGTAATAGAAAAACTCAATGTACAAGCACTACTCGCTTTACAATGATAGCGGCGAGCACAGTCGCCTTTCGTCGATAATCTGATCGGCCCTGAAACCCGTCGGCTTTTATGCATGTCTTTTGCAGCATTCCTGCGTTATCGATGGTGCTCACCTTAGCTCCAGAATAAAGTCGACCACTCGCGTCCTCGGCGGTGTGCTGCTGACCCGAAAGTGGCGGCTTAGATCCCGGTCGCGGCGGTCGCATTTCGATGGACGCGAAATGCTAGAGGCCCCTGCACTGTGCGATGTCAGTGCACGTTAAAGAACGCCAGATGGTCAGAATTTACGGAGCTCTCTACTACCCGGAGTGCCTGGGCAAATGACCTCGGCAAATCTGTGCGAAGGACCTAGGTAAATGCCACTCCAAAAAGAAACCGAGCAACACACCATTTAAGTGATTCTATTCGACATCTATGAGTACAACATTCTTCCATTCGGTTCTAGAAACAATTCCAGTTGGTTTCAGGTTATCATGAACACTGTTCTCAGCTATTTTTAGTTTGTGCGGTGTATTTATAGATGAAACCGTTGTGTGGTATAACAGTGAGCAGTGATAGGAAGATGAACTTCAGCATGTTCTCACGACTTTATCTCTTAATTAAACAGTCTGCGTTGCGCAGTGCTGAGCCAGGAAATACATATGACGCCCATTGCGCGTGTTTTTGAGACTAGCCGGTCATTTCAGGGCGTTTATTCGAGATTGCGCCATGGAGGTACGGTGTTTAACAAGGCTGGCCGAAAAACATGTACCACTCATTTGGGCAAAACAGTGTTTTCGCGTATGAATAGATGATGCAGGTAATTTCGTATTACTCATTTCTGGGCCTTCCGGGCTTTTCACTACCATTGGAAATTGGAAAGGGCATTATGTAACGGGAGCTGTTCTCTATCAGGGAGACCGCACTAAGTCACCAAATTAATAGCTTCGTGTGGTTGTTACTAGAGATAAACTTTTGCAAAAGCGGAAACCAACTTTACGATTTAGAAAGAACCTCTTGCTGCCCTAAAGGCCGTTCGTTACTTTTGCTCCTACTCTGAAGGTACGTAATTCAAGGTTTGTGCTTACCACGAAGCATTTACACATCTTTTGAAGTTGGCAGTACTTGGAGGAAAAATTGCTGGCTAAGAGAACGAGCTTCAGTTGTTCCGCATTGAAATCAGTCATCGTCTGGGAGCTTCACTGAAAGATATTGACGCAATTGTTAACGTTGCCGGGTGGCCGAGCCTGTTGTGGCCTCACCAGAAGCAAAAAATGCAGTGATAATCTTGCTAGAAACAGAAGTACTCCAAACCGCACAGGGAGAAAACTTTG